>NC_056741.1:1885156916-1885234416 GCF_019279795.1 Protopterus annectens
GTCAGCCTCTTATTTGTGGTTCATTCATGGTGTTGCAGATATAGATATCTTTTTAACTGTAACCCATACATACTGTAGACACCATATTTATTATTTTTATTATATTTACTAACTTTTAATATTTATTTCAAAATAGATTTTATTACATAGATTTAGTATTTATAACAATACTTTATTAATTGTTATTTATTATGTCACATGTATTTTAAATTTTTGACATGTATTCTTTGGGTATGAAAGTAGTTTATGTCGAGTGTATTTAGATTCATGTTGTTTAGATATTCCCATGACAGCCAAATATGAAGTTTGTATTATTATTATTCATTAGCACTACAATCAGCAACTTTATACATCTGATCATTTATATGTTGTTAGTATATTACACTATATTTTTATTTTTATTTTTGTATTTATTTTTATTTATTTATTTATTTTACATTTGTTGACCGGGCTAGGCTAGCTGGAGACATTTTCATTTTCAGTAGCGGCCCGGGGAGAAAAGCTCCACAGAAGTAAGATACATCCAGAAAAACCAGCATATATAAAAAAATATATTAGAGTTAGTAATAGAGTTTGCAAAAAACAAAAACAAGCAAACCCTTCAATTTAAATTACTACTACACGAGTTAATTACTACAACACACAATTATAGTCCAAATAACATTATACAAGTTGAAAAATACTTATCAGAATAAAGTAAAACAAGGAAAGGAGGTAAGAAAAAGTAGAGTGATAAGAATAAAGGAAAATAGGAAGGAATTAATTGTGGAAAAGAGAGCAAATTAAGACAGTAAACAGGTAGAGAAGCAGTGGGAGGAGATAAGAAAGGCAAGTAGAGAAAAGATTCAAAGAGGAGTAAGAGAGATAGTTTTAAAATTAGGTAGTACTGGTGGAAGGTTAATCAGGTTTACTGCAGGAACAAAGCCAGTGATTTTGGAAATGCAGTTTAACATTTTGTTTGAAAAGAGGCAATGATGTAATCTTTGTTATATTAGAAAGTAACAAATTCCATTTTGTCCCTACAGCATTGGTAAATAGTGAGTCGCCAGCATTGTTATTTGATTTTATTGAACTTGTCAAGAGTTTACTGGAAGAGCGGAGAGAGTTGAGATTGTTATAGGGGATTATGAGTTGTGAGAGTATAGGGGTATTATTTGGTTGGTACAGTATTTTATGGGCAATAGAGAGTTGATGGATTGTAAGATAGTTCTGAAACTCTAGCCAGCCTAGAAGTTTTAAGTTGAGACAGTGATGAGTTTTGTAGGGGTTACCAGTAGCGAAGCGGGCAATGTTATTATAGCAGGTTGCCAGTTTGTTAAGGTTGTTTTTTTGTGGTTAGTAAAAATAGGTGAAGCATAAAGAAGAGTAGAAATAAGATGGGAGTGAGCAATCCTAGTTCTAGTAGATGGTGTAAGAAATGGTCTAATTCGATATAAGGATCCTATTTTTCTGTTAACTAGTTTTATGGAGTTGTTAATGTGTTGGTCGAATGAGAGATTATTGTCAATGGTAATACCTAACAATTTAGTTGAAGTGTCGGGTGAGATGACAGTGGCACTGTTGGAGGAGATGGAGAAATGTAAGGGGGAGGCCCTGGATATGGGGGTAAAAGGAAGAAGTTTAGTTTTTTTAGCATTTTGTAAGAGGAATCGACTGGAGAACCATGTTTCTACGGTATTAAACACTTTTTGGGTGAGAGAGATAAGTTCTGGGGTGGAAGATGCTGAGCAGATGAGCGTAGAATCATCGGCATATTGAATGCAGGTTGCTTGAGGGATTATTGTTTGAAGATCATTAATGAAGAGGGAAAAGAGAAGTGGGCCAAGGATAGAGCCTTGTGGAACGCCGATAGAAATGGGCAAAAGAGAAGTGTGGTTATCCCAAAGAACTGCTTGTTTTCTATTTGTAAGGTAGGATTTAAACCATTTAATGACTGGTATATCAAAAGAGAGGGATTCAAGAGTATTAAGTAATAAAGAGTGGTTGACCATATCGAATGCTTTGGAGAGGTCAATGAAGAGGGCAGAAGAGAGTAAGTTGTTGTTGCGGTTCTGATTAATAGTATCTACAAAGGAGAGCAAGGCAGTGGTAGTACTGTGATGCGGTCTAAAGCCATGTTGACAGTTTGCTATTATGTTGTGAAGAGAGAGATATTGTACAAGTTGATGGTGAATACATTTCTCCATAATCTTAGCCAAAGGTGAGAGGAGAGCAATAGGTCTATAGTTAGAGTAGTCTGTGGAGTTTCCACCTTTGTGAAGTGGGATTATATGAGAGACCTTCCAGATATCAGGGATGGTTCCTTCTTTGATTGTCCTATTTATGAGAATAGATATAGGATATGCTATAACCTTGGCAGCCTTTTGAAGAAAAAGAGAAGGGAGCTTATCAGCAGAGGGGGTACACGGTTTTAGTTTGAGAAGTCTGTGAATGTAAGATGTAGAGATAGGTTGTAGTGAAAATTTAAAAGAGGAGTTTGTTAGGTTACTTGGTGGGCAGAAGTTGTTGGCATTAAGTTGTTTAGCTAGAGCTTGTATAGTTTCAGTGAAGAAAGAGTTAAAAGCATCTGCAGTTTGTTGTGGGGTATCAGGGTCTGCATTTAGTGGGGAAGGTGTTTTGGAAGTTCCTGGGGAGAGGAGTTTATTGACTGAAGACCAGAAGAGTTTAGAATTATTAAGATGAGTTTGTTGTAGTTCGACATAAAAAATTTTTTTGTCATATATTACTGCCTTTTTAGTTAGATTTCTAAGCTGTCGGAAGTGTAGAAGATCAGGGTTATTTCTGTGGGATCTCCATCTGGCCCAGACTTTATTTCTAGTGAGAATAAGTTTTTTGGTTTCATGGGAGAGCCAAGGGGCTGTATTAGATTTCATTCTAATAATACGTTCAGGGGCATGTAAGTCAAGAATGGATAAAAACATTTTGTTAAAATGTAGTACTGCATTTTCAAGAGGAAGTGTTTTTAAGGGGTTCCAGTTACATACACTGAGTTCAGTCTGAAACAGGTCTAGATTAAAATGTTTGATGGTGCGTATTTTTCTTATAATGTGGGGGTTTAAGCAATCAGTTTTTTCTCTTGTTATAAAAGTTAAAGAGTGATCACTGATATCATCTGGCAAGGTTCCTGCTTTGTAATTATTTTTGACTCTGTTTATAAGTATCCAGTCTAAAATGCTTTCTCTATTAGTATGTTTATTGAGCCTAGTAGTTGAGGTAATGGTTTGGGTAAAACCATGAAGGTTGATATGAGATGAAGGATTTTCAGCATTAATACTATTCCAGTCTATGTTCAGGTCGCCTAGTATGATGGTTTCTTGTGGATAAGTAGCAGATATCCAACTAAGATAATTTTCTAGGATAGGTATATTGTTACCAGGAGGCAGGTACATACAGATGATATAAAGGGATTTTTTGGAATTTAATTGGAATTTGATAATGATGGCTTCTATCTTGCTATCTTGAGTTGGAGAGGCTGGAAGGGTAGTGATATTCAGATGATTTTTAAAAAGAATTGCAACACCACCACCTTTTCTTATGGGACGGTCAAGTCTTACTATATTATAGCCTTGGGGAATAATCTCCGTGTCTTTAGTGCTAGGTTTTAGCCAGGTCTCTGAGAGGCAGAGAATATCAAATGAATGTGTGTGAAGGAGGGCATGTAGGTACGGTACTTTGTTGTTTAAGCTTTGGGTATTAAGATGTCCTATTAGGAAGCTATTATTGGGTTTAGGTATAGACACCAGGGGAGAAGGGAAAGTAGGACCAGGGTTAGGGTGGATGTCTCCATCTTGAAGGGTAGGATTACTAGGTTTGATTACGAGGTTAAGCTTTTGAAGGGTTAGTATTTTAGTTTTGTTATCAGATGGCAAGACATAGTTGAGATGTGCAAGTCTGTGGAATTTAGGTAGTTGATAGTTAGGGATAGAAGAAATATACGGATATGAAATAAGTGGAATGAGAAATGTTGAGGTGTGTTTGTGAGGATCGAGAGTTTGGACATCAAGTGATTTCTCATAAAAGGACAGGAGATAGACTGAGCATAGGGTGGAAAACAGTAGGAATGAGAGTAAAAGCTGGGTTGGCAGGTAGGGAGCCATTGTAAGAGGAGTATGAGAAGTTAGAGATGGATGTAGAAAGTATGAGAGGAATGAAGTAGAATGGGGTATTCTAATGTTGAGTAGATATATGGAAATAAAAGGAATAGGGAAAGAGGGGATAGGAGTAAAACAGAGAAAGGGATAAAAGTTAAAGTGGGATGGGTAAATAGAAGAACTAGAGAGGAGGATAGGAAAAAATGACGTGGGAGTGTGTAGTGGTGAAGGGGTGTGTGTATGGGTGGGAAGAAGTTTGAGCGGGAAGGAGAAGGATTGGAGGGGTAGGATAGGGGTGTGGCAAGAGAGCTATAAGGTTAGGACCCCTGGGGTTGGGTGGGAATTGGGGGTAGGGAGAGAAGCGGAGTGAGCCCGCAGGGCGAACGGAGCGGGTAGAAACAACTGAAGGTGGAGACAGGAGACAATCAGAAATGCAGGTGAGTATGGTAGGAGCAGAAAGTGTATAAAATGAAGGGGTAAAATGGAAACCAAAGTACACCAGTGGGATAAGAAAAGGTATGGAGGATTAGGTCAGAAAACATCCAGTAGGAGGTGAGGAGGAAGTGGGTGAAGGTGTAGCAGGAAAAAGTTGGGCAGGTTCCCGGAGTAATACCAACACAGTTATCAAGGAGATAGGTAGACAGCAAGGTAGAATACGGAGGTTAAGGGAGTTTGGAAAACCAATATTAACTTTACAGACTAAAAAGGGCTAATCGGAGGCATAAGAAGCAGCAAAGAAGAAAGAGAGTGAGGAGAGCGCCACCTAGTGGATGGTGCAGGTAAATGAGAGGGAGAAAGGGGAAAGCAGAAATAGGACAGGGAAAAGTTACAAGGAAAAAGAGAAAAGTATAAGGGCAGGAAAAAGGTGAGTGTGAAGGGGGTAGTGGAGGATAAGAGAAGGAGAGGTACTGGCTGCTAGGCACACAAGTGCAGGCAAACTATAGGACTCTGTAGGAAGACCTGTTCGGAGGCTATTAAACCAACAATGCAAAGCCCATGACCTACTTTCAGTTCCTTGAATGTAGAGTAATATGGGAGACAAGCAGACTTTCAGTCACTGTAGGCAGGGCCAGGATCGTCCGACACCAGTAGGGCGTAAGGCAAGACAGGATTCAGTAGGGATTGAGCTAGGAACTTTAGGGGGACAGGAAGACAGGTAGGAAGGAAGAAAAAATAACAGAATTAGCATAGGTATTAGATTGAAAAGGTATAAAACTAAAACTTTTAACAAGGAATAACAGAGGTAAAACAGCAGAAATATCTAGCAATCTAACACAATAAAACCGCTTGACTGATATCAAAAAATTCACATTGACCAACAATGGTGAAGTAGAAATATATCTATCAATCTAACACATAAACCTGCTTAACAGAATCTAAAAACTAGGTAGCGTATTTATCAACCCTCATATGAACAAGCTGGTATTACACATAAATAGTACATTGTATCCAAGTCACTTCGGAGATACAGTAATAATAGAAAGTTATAAAACTAAGTATAAAATATGCAAGATATTTGCCTGGTTATTCTCAAAATCAAAGGTATAAGTACTATAGCTACTAAGGTAACTGTAAAAGAGGTAAGCTAGAACATTAAACCAACATAATGTTTCAGTTATTGCGGTAGTTCCAACAGAATGTACCAAAGAGTGCACCACTTAACTACTACAGTGCTGACTCGTGATAGAGGATTAAGCGTTCATAGCACAGCTAGGCGTACAATGCGCCTTAAGATAATAAAGGGCAAAAATGGCTAGTAACAACTCTAAAATAAAGTTAGCAACAGAGGCGCCGATAGAGACAAGCCATCAGTGCAGGGTCATTAAGTTAGTTGTTTGTGTGTTAGCGTGTTTGCGACAGCAAACACGCCAGCTATGGATATAAACAGCCCCACGTGGGTGGCGCAGTTTAGGTAGCGAAAGGCTGTAACTGTAAAAATAGTCGGAACTGATGCTAAATGTCTGGAAGTGAGAAAAAGGAAGAATTGTAATAGTGCAGAGCAATATAATATTATCAGTTTGATGCTCTACAACAGTATAAGGTCTTGACTCAGGGAGCACATATAACCATATGACCACCCTTAGTATTATAAAGAAAACAGGAGAAGCCTAGCTAGCATGTGTTTGTACTAAAATAAACGAGTAGGTCTTGAGACAAGTTCTGTGAGCTCCAAAACATCAAAGTAAACATTGCTAAACAGAATTCAACAATAAACAATAGGTAAAAAAGCGGATTAACTGATCTGTTGTCAAGAGGACAAAGTCTTTAAACAGTAAAACTGTTAGTCCATAACTCAGGGTCCTTCGTTATAAAAACAATATTGACCTCGTCGGATAGTAAACCATACAGTAGCGTAGCGTTAAGATTACTAGCAAAAGTAATCAATAAGAATGCAGTAACAGGTTCAGCTACTAAGGCATCAACAACACCAATAACTCCAAGCAGAGAAACTCCAAAGTAAGGTAGCCTACCAGAGTTAGCACACCAGGGCAGGAGTGCACAGCAGCCAGGGACCTGGAAGGGTGGAAAGCAGTGAAAGGAGTGACGCAGATACAGGAAGGGGTATAAGTAACTTCACAGTGGATGATAGGCGGGGCGGGAGAAAGGCATGCGAGTTATAGGAAAGGGTAGGCGGGACTAAGGAAAAGGTGGAGGGAAAAGAAAAGACTGGGGGCTGACTGGGAAAATATTCAAGGGGCTGGGGAGGATAGGAATAATGCAAAATAGGATAGATAGAGATAATATAGATAGGATAGATAGAGAAACAACAAGTGACGTAGTGATCAGAAGAGAGATTAGAAACAACTGAAGGTGGAGACAGGAGACAATCAGAAATGCAGGTGAGTATGGTAGGAGCAGAAAGTGTATAAAATGAAGGGGTAAAATGGAAACCAAAGTACACCAGTGGGATAAGAAAAGGTATGGAGGATTAGGTCAGAAAACATCCAGTAGGAGGTGAGGAGGAAGTGGGTGAAGGTGTAGCAGGAAAAAGTTGGGCAGGTTCCCGGAGTAATACCAACACAGTTATCAAGGAGATAGGTAAACAGCAAGGTAGAATACGGAGGTTTGAGCCTAACATGCACTATTTCATTTCATTTTATTTAATGGATATACCTCAGTATTTTGCAACATTACTAGTGAGGTATTTCTTTAAATGGAAGTGCAGTGATGGCTCCAAAAAGTGTTTAAATAGGTTCTTTTAAATTAATTAATTGATTCTGATGAAGTCCACATGCTGGTGGATGAAAGCTCTTGATCCGTTTACTTGTTGTTATCAGTGGTGTTTCATTTTTATTGGTTTGTCGCATTTATCCATTAATAAACAGGACATATTATTGCTTCATTTGTGGCTTTATCCTTCTGGACAAGACTAGTGTTCATTTTTTCGTTGTGGTCATTGTGTGTTGAGCAGCATACCAACATTAAATAGCCTGTGCAGGCTGGAAAGCTGTATTTGCATAGATCATCTGCAGTGTTAGACTGTGGATTTTAAATTTGTAAATTTTATATACTTGCTGCCATCCATAAACCAGGTATCTGTTACTCTGTAATGGAATGGACATCTAGTGTGCCAGCATTTGTTGTCATTTATGTGTACAGTGCCCTGCTGCTCCACCAGTGCTAAATGTGATTCAGGAATATTATCACCTACATACTAATTCTAATAAAGTAGTTGTCATTAGCATAACATGCTAATGAGGAGATCTTTTGCTACTGCTCTACTCATTGGTGAAAAACTTCATTTGTCACTGACTGAAAGTGCAACATGTGTGGTTGTGTTACCATGCTTGCATGCACTGTACACCTTTATGAGCTGTACCTGAGCATTTCTTTTAGTAAATGTCCTGTTTTAGGCCAGTGTCTTTTGTACAATATTGATATGGTTCCACTATGTTGCTCTGAGTGAGAAGAACATCAACATTAAATGGTCATTGGGCAATTGCTAGGCTGTGATATTTTGTGTGGTTTATCTAGAACTTTTTTCTTCATAGCTCTGCACTTCTTTTTCACAGTATAGTATGCGGATCACAGGTTTGTGAATAACAAATTATATATACTGTGGATTTCTATTTGCATACCAGATAAATACTTGAACCCCTCACCATAGCTTCATAGGTTCATAGGACGATACTAGGCTATTGGCCTGGAGGCCCTTATAAGCCTAGCCAAGAATTTTGCCCATGTTTCCACAAAGTCAGCACCTGTTTCCCCTGTCCATCGCGGACACAGGTGGGATCCCAGGGGTGAATTTTCTGTTGCCTATCTAGTTATCCAGGTTCCTCTTAAATAGGGCTAGTGAGGTACTCTGCTTAATATGGAGAGGTAGTCTATTCCACAGATAGGGAAGTCTTTGGGACATAAATCTGTACTGTCAACAAGTTCTATTAATGTCACAGACCAGGTTGAGGCCTTGTGTGCAGGTTGCTTGAGTGGAGTTTGACTTATGGATATGCAGCAACTCCATCAAGTCTGAGTCTGAGATGGCCTTGTATGCCAGACACAGGTCACCTATGAGCACTCTGTATGAGAGTAGAGGGACAGGGATTTTAGCCTATCTGTATAGGACAGGTGTTTGAGACCCTGGATTTTCCTGGTCAGCAACCTCTTTGGTCACTCCAGATGCTGAATGTGCTTGGCATGGTACATTCTGAAGAGGGCATTGTACTCAATAATGGGTCTGATAAGGGAGGAGTACAGGGATGTTATGACCTCCTTGTTCCTGGATGAAATACCCTTATGTATGAGGTGGGCCATTTAGAAAGCCTTCAGTACAACGGAGGTAATGTGTTGGTCAAAAGTCAGGTTACTATCAGCCTGGGTGCCCAAGTCCCTCATGACTGATTGTGTGCTTAGTACTTTGCTATTAATGTGATAATTAGTGGGGACACCATTTTCCCCAAAGGGGATAATGATGCAATTCTTGGCATTCAGTTTGAGGCCTTGCTTCTGGAAATAGTCATTAGTTTGGGTAAGGCCCTCTTGGAGGATGTTCACATCACTAGGGGAATTTAAGACAGTGCCCAGCTTGCAGTCATCTGCAAACCTGGTCAGCCACAGACCACTGGTTCTGGCTTGCTTCTCAGAAAAGTATATCACAAATAGTAGAGTCCCCAGGAATTAATTTGCTTATGTAGCTGCTCCACAGTATGCAAGTCACTTTATGAATCATAATAGGCTCTGGTACATGGCTTAGATCTTCACATCTGTAAATATAAAAGGAAAGTTCTAAACTTTGCAAGAGTGTTGTGTATTTCACTAGGCCTATGTAAAACTAACAATTGCAGTTACAATAGCTCACAAGTCAGATTTTGAGAGTCATTCTGAAAGAACATGGCTTACCTCGGAGATGAGAAAAGTAAGAGAAATTATAATGTAGTATATTAGATGAAAAACATATGCTTGATATCAAATCATAGCTTATACAAAATGTATCATGACCCAGACTGAAGCAAGGGCAGTACAGCAAAAGGAAGCTAACGTGATCATAAAACCTGGTACTGAGGGACTTTATCAACTCACACTGTTTGACAATTATGCATGACAGATTAAAGTCTTTCTCTGTTCAAATGTAGGGAGGCCTGGAAATTACCAGTGTATGTTTTATTCATTAATCATGATAAACATTTTCTATTTATTTATGATTTATGTTTTATTGAGCATGCTCATTTAGTGTTGAAATCTGTCTTATGTCTGTAGTCATATCACAAATTCTGATGAATAGGTACTTAGAAAGAAAAATTACTTTCCTCTGTAAAAATAACTTTGTCAAAATCTGACATCTTCTAAAAACATAATGTATAAAAGTCTGTATGACCCACTATTTTTTTAATATTTTGATACATAATGTAGGCAGAATAAGACACTCCTCTTATTGCCATTTACTGAACCTATAGGGGACAGATGCTGTTTTTTTCACCCCAGAGGCTTAAACTCCACTTATGACTCAGTCTTCTTACAAATACTCACTTTGTTATCCTTACCCAGAATCCATCTTGGAGATGTCATATATATCACTTCACTGTTAATCCTTTACACAGCTGCACAATAGCTGACATATGAATTCAAAGTCAACATACAATGCAGTTTACTAGTGACAGTACGACTTGTACAAACAAATGCCAAATCACATCTCTGCACTGAAATAACATGCTCCTTTCCAGACTTTGTTTGATGTTTATTTTACATGAGTGTTCTACTTCAAGTTGTTTGAAGCAATAAACAAAGTATGAATGTCCTTTTGTAATATTTCATAACAAACATTTTACTGCTAGAGACTGTTAAAACACATTCTACTGTTGTACAGAATCAGAGCTTTAAAAAACCCCTCTCATACGAATTTAATTTTAATTTAGACCAAGGGACAGTCGTGGTCCATAAGACACAATGAAGCAGCATGTATTAAAGGCCATACCTCTCAACTGTACAGATTTTCACAGAAAGTCCAGATTTTTGCCTCATATTTTGGGTCCATTTCTTATAAAATTGTGGTTTTCTGGCAAACCACTTGCAAATCAGTGAGGGTTAAAATCAGAAAATAATGCTAGACACTTGAGTTTCAGACTTCATACTCTTTAGAAAATTCATGCTAATAAGAAGCATGTTGTTCTATCAATTTTCTATGTTTGTGCATAGGTTCATAGGTTGGTACTAGGCTATCAGCCCTAGGGCCTATACAAGCCTAGCTATAACAATTCCCTGGCTATTTCTTCCCACACTATTTACTTCCCTGGACCCCTGTCTAGCTGGGCAACTGACGTAATCCCCGGGGTGAATTTCCTTTCTCCCATCCAATCATCAAGGTTCCTTTTGAAGAGGGCCAAAGAGGTGCTCTGCTTGACATGTATGGGCAGTCTATTCCAGAGTCTGGGGAGTCTCTGGGTCAGGAACCTATCCCTCCAGCATGTTTTGTTTATTGTGAAGACAAGGTTTAGATCCCTGGAGAGTGTGGGATTGGGATTTCTTTAAGTATAGCATGTCCAACAGCTCTGGGTTTGACATGGCCTTGTATGTTAAGCAGAGATTGCCTCGGAGTAGATGATATGCAACAGAGTATAGCTGGAATTTATTTTTTAAGGTGGTCAGCATAGGGCATCTGCTTTAGGCCTGTGATTCTTTTAGTGAGGTATTTCTGCGGCCTTTCCAGTTGTCGCAGATGTCTTGAGAGGTACATACCAAATGGGGCATTGTATTCTATAATGGGTCTAATGAAGGATGAGTACAGTGGGACAATGACCTCCTTTTTTCAGGATGAAAAGGTCTTAGTGATGAGGTGTGCCACATAGAAGGATTTTCTGACTGTTGTGGCAATGTGGTTATTGAAGGTAAGACCACTGTCCACCTGTGTCCCTAAGTCTCTTATCACACTTTCGGCGTTTAATGTACTGCCACCTAGGTGGTAATTCATGGGTACATGTTTTTTCCCAAAGGGGATAACTATACATTTCTTGGCATTGAGCTTGAGCCCATGGCTCTGGCACCAAACGTCTATTTCTGTAAGGCCCTTTTGTAGAGTACCCACATCATTTGGGGATTCCATAATGGCTCCCAGTTTGCAGTCATCCATGAACTTTGTCAGCCCGAGTTCCTTAGTGTTGGCCTGTATGTCAGAGAAGTAGATGAAAAACAAGAGAAATCCCAGGACTGAACCCTGAGTTACTCCACTTGTCACTTGTCTGGAGGTGGATTTGGAGTCAGCTACTTTTACAGTGTGGGTTCTGTCAGTAAACCAGTTGGCAACCCATCGAGTGACGTAGGTATTAATACCCAGCTTAGTAAGTTTATCTGTGATTCCAGAGTGGGGGATGGTGTCAAAGGCCTTGCTGAGGTCCAGATAGGCTGTGTGGACTGCCTTACCCTCGCCCACGGCTCTGGAGACTGATTTGAAGAAGTCAATCAGGTTCAGGAGACAAGAGCAATGTTTAAAAAGTATCCCTGTTTTAGGGCCTTTGCCCCCTCCCTCATTATTGATGATTTTGTCCAGATTTCTTGCTCTAAGAAGTTGAGAGGTATGAAAGGTCCAAAAAGGCCTGATGTCTTTGCTTAAACAAACTTTACTGAGTAATGTGAAATGGACAGAGAATACATAAATGAACAAAAAAGCAAAATAGAGAGGGAGAAAATGGGATTCACTTGGAATGAGGGGAGCAGGAAAAGACATAGAGCCTTAATGTTCACATTTTGGGCCTAGGATTTCTGAGTGATACTTGTTCACATTTTGGGCCTAAGATTTCTGTGTGATACTTAACACCCAAATGTTGTTTTAAACTCTGAACACTAAAGTGATATTTGTTATCTTTTCAAGTTTTATGCTTTCTTAAGGGCAAACATCTTCAAATTAACTTCCCATTATGTGAGGAGATGTATCTATGCTAACAACCAAGCATGCCTATGAAGTGTATAGACTTTTTGCAAAATATTCAGATTTGTCCCTCATATTTTTGGTATGTACCTCATAAAATGCCTGCTTTTCAGGCACATCAAGGATTATATACATTTGAATTTTAGACTTCACATCCTTCATAAAATGCACACTAACACAAATCATGTTACTTTAGCAGCTTTCTATCTTTATAAGAGCAATATTTAAAAACTCTGTCCCTATTTTTGGGCCTTTGCCCCCCCCCCATTATTTTAATTGTTGTCCAAATTCCTTGCAATAAGAGGTTGAGAGAAATGCAATCAAGTGTTTTTAATAATAACATGTTTATTTTGGTAATTGGAGATCAAGTTGTCATAAAAAAATTACTGATATTAAGACAAACACTTTCAAGTGTTGTATATATTTAAAATAGTTGCCATATATTGCCACATTATGGCTTAAAAGGCCATATTTTTTATAATATATACAACTCTATAGAGCTATTCATAATGCTACCAGTACATGTAACCCTATGTGAACTGCAAAAAGAGTCAGTTCTGGGCACATTGCTGGTGCTGAGAAGAGCATTCTTGGCTAACATCAAAGATGGAAACAGTACTGATTTCAGGAATTTTAATTGCACCCTGACTTAAGAATGGGGTGCTTTTGCTGTCACTGTATTAGAAACCCAAAATCTTTGGAGAAAGTAAAAAAGGAAGTATGATCAGTTAAATTACACCACTGGAAATCAATCTACTTCAGGAAGCTTACAATATTATAAGAAATATTTTCATTGTGTTTTACCATTAAACAAAAAGCTTCTTATATTATATATAGTCAATTGGAAAAGCATAGAGACAATATTACAAAACGTTGGGATAATTGTTGTCAAGTGACAATCTTACTTTTCACTAGAATACAAGCAGAAACAAAACACTTATTTTAAATAAATCCATAAAAAATTCCATTACAGCTTGACACATCTTAAAATTGTCCATATTGCCTGCTAGACGTCTAAAAACATTTTAATATAGGATTTTTTGTCACTTTCTGCCCTTGCCACCTACCACTCCTCAGCCCCCTGCTGATCATATGTCATATTCGTTCCCATATTACCAGAGAGAGGAATGGTTGGGAAGGGTCATCATGTAGGCTGTTGTCAGTGGTGGTTTGAGTTTTTCTTTTTATTCCCTACCATATTTTGGGCACTCCAGTGACAACCCACAGGAGTGAAATACACTGGGTAATGGTGCTACACCACCCCTCATTTCCACAACTATCTGTTAGCAATAGAACTGCTCTGCCCACTGAAGAGAGATGCATCATGGCTGTTGCTGCAGTCTTCACCAGGAAAATCAACCAGCATGCACGTGCCCTGGAGGGCATATCATACTAGGATGAGAGCACACATCCTCATGGCCAGTGCCATCCAGTTCCTGAGCAGGTATTTGGACTTGGGTCACCTACGTTGTCATTAGAGCTTCATTGTCTGTGTCTCAAGTGTAAGCAGTAAATCAGGAAATTGAAGTCACATGATCACAAACAGTAGTCATGTGAAAAAACTTTGGTAATACCTGCTTAGTTAGTTATGTAAAAATCTACCTTAGAACTTTGGTACATCCCCTGAAGTTTGGCTACTCAGTGCTAAAGGTATACAGTCCACAGCAAAAATAAATATTCTTTCTATTGCCTCTAGTTTAGAACTAATACAATAAATGCTAGAAAAGCCACTGAATTATCAGTACAGGAATTCAAATTAAAGACTTTAATATTTTATATTATATGGTTTTCTATGCTTCAAGAGAATGAAGTTCTATTACCCCAGAGTAAACTTAGTGTAACTCATAGATTAGTACACAGTAGGACTAATGTGAATGTTAGATTATTTTACAGTACAACTAGTGTAAATAGTAAATTACCCCAGTCCAACAATTGTGAAAGCTCGGTTACTTCACAGTGGAATTAGTATGAAAGGTAAATTATTTCACAAGAACTCTAGTGCAAATGGCTGATTGTCTCACAACAGAACTAGCATGAATGGTAGAGTACCTCAAAATAAAGCTAGTCTGAACAGTTGATTATCTCACAGCTGAACTAGTAAGAATGGTAGATTACCTCATAGTAGATCTAATGCAAATAATTGATTATCTCACAGCTGAAGCAGTACAAATGGAAAATTACCTCAAAGCAGAACTAATGCAGATAGTTGATTGCCTTACATTAGAACTAGTGTAAAAAGTTGATTATCTCACTCACAGTAGTGTGAATGGTTGATTAGTTCACAGTTGAACTAGTGTGAATTGTTGATTATCTCAAAGAAGAACTAGTATGAATGATAAATCACCTCACAGTAAGATTAACGGAGATAAATATAATGTTTATGGCTGATAATCTCATAACAGAACTAGTAGGAATGGTAGATTGTCACTCAACAGACCTATGGTGAATTGCGGATTACTTCACAAGAGAATTAGTCTGAACAGTTGATTTTCTCACAGTAGAACTACTGCAAATGGTAGATTAGCATACAGTAGAATGGGTGTATATAGTTTATTATCTCACAGTACAACTAGTAAGAATGGTAGATTACCTGTCAGTAGAACTAGTACAAATAGGCCGCTGTTTAATGCTTCTGCAACCACAAAGTCAGCATTATCATTTATTATATAGTTCTATTTATTTAAACTTATTTTACCCAACTCAAATGTCAATGAATCACTTACCCCCTGTAGATGACTGATGCTACCTTCATCATGCTGAAACCATGCTAGTGTTGCAGGGTCAGGATGGATGGACCTTGGTTGAGATTCCCATTTGTGATTCAGAAGCTGGTAATAATCAAGTAACTCTGCACACAGCAAGGGACAGAGACAAAGAGATCAGAGGACAGAGAGTTATTAATTAGGGAGAATACAAGTAAACTCAAGAGATGACTTTTAGAAATGCCTTTAAATTCTTTTTTCATATGGCAGAGTGTCTTCAAGCTTGACTTTAAATATTCTTCCAATGGTTGATGCAGAGAAACAGAAAAGTGATCAGTGAAACCTATGTATTTTAAAATCTGCAAACTTGGGGCATGTTTCATATAGTTAAATGCTTTAATGAAATACAGAACTATAGCAATAGTTAGTTTACTGTTATGCATATGTTGAAGTACTGTGTAAATTGCTGCCAGACTCCAGCAGTGCAATCCACTGCAACCCTGCTCTCTGGATGTGCTCACACATGCACACACACACACACACACACACACACACACACACACACACACACAAACACACAGATACACATAGAAATCCATCACGTCACACAGATATTCCCCAATTTCAACTTTATTGACTGTGTACACCTCGGATGACTTGTGATCAAATGAATAAATAAATAAATACATAAATAATGGCCTCAGATTCATAAGCACCCCAATCATTCACCTTTCAAATATTATTCGTACACCCTCAAAATGACAGAGGACCATTATTACCTCTTTTTCAATGCAGGGATACTTATACATGCTGGGTTGTTTTAAAAATAGCCCAGCTGAGTCAGGTGACTTTTTTAAATAGAAATTAGAGATACATGCATCTGCCGTTCTGGCAGAGAAAAGTCAACTTTTTTGTTTAAAAAGTATAAATAGGCACACACACACACACACACACACACACACACACACACACACACACACACAAACCCACAGACATGCGCACACATTAACAAGAAATTGTGATTGTTTCTGAGTGCTGCAGTTCAGCAATACAGCATTATAAGCCACCTGTGGATATGATCCTGAATCTATTGAAGGGCAATTTTTTTTAACTGATGAATAAAAAAAAATCATTTAAGAGTTTCTCTTGATAAAAAGTATTTTTAACAAGATATGTGTATATTAATTTTTGGAATTGCTAGGCTATACATACATAGTTTTCTAGATCATTCCATTGACCTTATCTGCTTTTATATCCATGGTACAGATAGTGCTGAAAATCTTACAATTTGCATTACAGATTGCTTTGGATGGACGTAATGAAAGATGTCAGATGCAATCCACAGAAAGTGGGAAGAAAAATGCAGCTCAGGTGTCTCCTGTAGTTGTCTATAGAATTCAGAATCAGCTAATGCTGAACAACAACCAGGGCAGTCATGAACATCAGTATGGTATGCTGAAGATTTTGGTGCACCATTATTATTATTATTATTTAGATTGCTTGTGCACCAAGTTTGCTATTTGTACTGCTAGTTCACTGGTATTATGTGTGCTGTTAGTTCACCAGTATTGTTATGTGCACTGTCGGTGCACCAGTATTATTATGCATGCTGTTGGTGCTCCTGTATTATTGTGTATGCTGTTAGTGCACCTTTATGGTTATGTGCACTGTTGGCAAACCAGTATTACTATGCATGCTGTTGGTGCTCCTGTATTATTATATGTGCTGATAGTGCACTAGTATTGTTATGTGTACTGCTGGTTCTCCTGCATTATTATGCATGCTGTTGGTGCAACTGTATTATGTGCGATGTGCTGTTAGTGTACCAGTATTGTTACGTGCACTGTTGGTGCACCAGTATTGTTATGCATGCTGTTGGTGCACTTGTATTATTGTGCATGCTGTTAGTGTATTATTATTATTATTGCTATGTCCACTGTTGGTCAACCAGTATTATTACTATTAGTGCACCAGTATGGTTATGTGCACTGTGTGCACAATAAACTTGTCTGCTGCTGTTCTCCAGCTGTCTTGGGCAGCTAAAATGAAGCTCTTCAAGCAAAATTTTTTTTTAATTATTTGGCTGTACGCTGAGCAGATGCAGAAGCCCTTTCCAGGGGCAAGGGGAATGCTTTGCTTAATTACTTTGTGGCTTAATGATGCATCAGGCCTCACCAACTCCAACACCTGTTTTCTGAAGTTTTAATATTCTGGATATGTTTTAATAATCTCTTTTTTTAAACAAACCATGCATCCATTTTACTTCTTAGTCACTTTTTCCTCTCACTTAAGCTCCCTCTTTATATTTCAGGTCCTTTCAGAAGATGACTTCCTGTAGAAATGTTAATTCTGACACTTATTTTCCATCTACAGCATGTGTTTATAACACATTTTTGTTTTGTTTTGAAGTCATACTGAGCAGTTATTGTCTTTCCTTGTTCTCCTATCCTGGTCTGTCCATGTGTTTCCCTTTCACTATATTTTAACACCATGTAAACTGGGTTTCTTTGAGCTTTAGCATTTTGGGCTTAAAAATTCAAGTAACTAAATATATCCACATATCCATGTATTTATCTTGGAGTAAGAGAAATTGATGTATTACTTATTAACACATATAAATGTTGACTGATAAGTTCATAAGTCATATTGTCTATATTTCTGGGTTTACAAATTGGGTTTATGACTAGTCTGTACTCCGATTTATGAAATAAATCTTGGCAAAAATGCTTTTAATATTCTGATTCACCTGCAGAATGCAAGTTTTCATTCCTGCAGTGGTTTGTCACTGACAGCTCCACCTTGATTGTTCAGCATTTCTTGTCTGTCTTCATTAAAATTAGGTATGCATTTACTCAGTCAGGAGCACTTCTCAGTGGCCCCTCCTAGCTGTCAGTCATTTTGGTGTAACACTACAGCAGCCACGTGCACTGTAACATTTTTTTATCTGGTGCCACAACACCGAATTAGTCTCCTCCCTTGTTGTTTAATCCTCTTAAGCTGCTGTATTCCCTCTTGACCTTTAGTGGGAATGCCATCGCCCTATCTTGCACAAATGTTCTTTTAAACACAAACAGCTGTTAACCTCATGCAACTTAAACCTACAGCCTGCTAACAACTGGGAATAGAAGGCAGTATTCTGTTTGTTTGTGCTGAAGTAACATATCATCCTGATCATCATACATTTGCATGTCTGTGAGTGCACTCACACACACATGCACATATATTACTTTCATACAGAATAATATTTTTACTCCGTGCCAGTTGTTTGCCCATTTTCTGTGCCACGGTACTGTCAGTGCATTGTAACCAGAGGTGCTTTCCCTTTATGTATTTTCATCTTAAGTGTTATACTAGTTTGCACGAGTAAAGTTCTAGCCAGATGAGATGCACTGTTCTATTTTGTTTCATGAAATCGCAGACCTGTCATACTCACAATAAAACATGGAGATCAGGAATACAAGAAGTAACCTTATTCAGTTGGAAAAAATATGTTGCATAAAAATATGTCGCCCCATATTCATAAAGTAGTAGATCACAATATAAAGACTAAATCTACTTGTTTTTTCAGAGATCATCTTTACACTTTATTTTAGGTTTGCTTGTATGGTTTAGTGGTGGTTTAGTTCTTTCTCTGATTCAATGCTGTCTTTTGAAAAGGCTGAGGAACCAAAACAGCAGAGGTCAAAGTCTTTCTGTTTTATCATTTTTATCACAATCCAATACAAACTTAATGTAAATATAAATACTAAAATAAACATCCTATAACCACTGCTACTGGAAAAATTAAAGACCTTCCTATAGTACTCTTTCAAGGTATGTTATTCAGAAATCATGTTGAATTATTGTTATAGACATTAGGATAAAGATAAATGTTTCTTTTTTTCATGACACTTTTCAAACGTTACTGTGTTTTTCAAGGGGGAAATTTAAAGAATGTATTAAAATTAAAAAGAAATAAGGGCTAATAAAAAATAAGGGAGCAAGTAAATAAATAGACATATAAACAAATGAACTAAGAGGCAAGGTGTGATCCACTACTTTTGCTGACAGATGTCAACCATCTTTTTAGTTGACCAAATAGTGTCGACTAAACAGATGTCAACCAAAGCACCACCATTTGACAAAAGTAGCAAAACTCATCCATATAGATATATTATATATATATATATATATATATATATATATATATATATATATATATATATATATAAATTGCAGTACAATGGAGCAGCGGGTAGCATTGTCACCTCACAGCAAGAGATTCTCTGGTTTGATTTTCAGCTTGGTTGCCTTCTGTACAGAGTCTGCATGTCCTCCCTAGATTCTTGTGGGTTTCTTTAGGTGCTCTGGTTTCCTTCCACATGCCAAAGACATGCAGTAGGTGGATTAGGCACTCTAAATTGGCTGTAGGTGTGAGTGTGTGTGGTATGTGTGTGTGGTGTGTGTGTGTGTGTGTGTGTGTGTGTGTGTGTGTGTGTGTGTGTGTGTGTGTGTGTGTGTGTGTGTGTGTGTGTGTGTGTGTGTGTGTGTGTAAGCATAACCTTCCATTGAAAATGCTAAATGTTGATTCACCAGTGATTGGCAACTAGTGGCTGAAACAAGCAAACATCGATCCATAAAGGATAGAAAAAATAGTGAAATGAAACTCCCCCACACACCCTGTGCTAATTAATGTAATAACTCTGAGATCACAGTACAATGGGGAAAGGGCATATTCAAAGATCTACACTATGTTACAGCAATGAGCTAAGTTTCGATCAGCTGAACTGGCTTTAGCAATTCTTCAACCAAAAGTATACCTTTTCCAAAATATTAAAATATCACACCTATATTACACATTGAATTTCAAAACATCTAAAAAAAACCACTGAAAGCTCATTATATTTAATCACAAAATGTTAAATAGTTTTATCCAAGTGAGGATGCTGCAGGGCCTGTGAAGCTTGATGCAGTTATTTTTTTCTGATTTTGATAGTGAAGAACTTGAAACTCATGTCTTAAATTTAATCCAGGAGGAAGAGCTAAAGAATGGAGATGAGGCTGATTGGAATATGATGGCAGAAGGACTGCTGCTGGAAAAGGAAATTTCTGCACATGCTGGTAAGAAGTTAGGAAAGAAATAGTATAATTTTATATATATATATATATATATATATATACACATATATATGTGTGTGTGTGTGTGTGTGTGTGTGTATATATATATATATATATATATATATATATATATATATATATATATATATATATATATATATATATATATCTTTGTGTATGTTTGGCTGGAAGAGAAGCCCATAAACCTACAACAGAGTGAAGTGAGAAGAACTGATACAAACACCGTAAGGAGAACAATTAAGACTTATGTTGACGTTCTGAGTTAGAGAGAAGAAGAAGAAGAAGCATGGAAGAAAATGAAGGCAGGAGTGCAAAGGAACACTGAAGGTGCACAGAAAATGACCAGTGGTAAGAATTGGAACAAAAATCAATTAAGCCATTAACAGGTATGGCATTATGAATAATATTATTTTGCCAATGGGTTGTTTCCATATTTGATTTTATCAGTGCTTTAATTTGATTTGCCTTGTTGTTTCGATGGCCTGAAGTCATGACTGTACAATATCTAAATGTATTTTCTTCTCTGATTTCTCCGGTTTTCACAGAATGTTCTGATTTTGCCAAACATTTTTGGTCTGTTCTTTATAAGATGTTAGGTTTCTAGAAAATCAAGGAGGATTAAAGTCACTAGGATGACGGAAGTTTGAGTTTCAGATTTCAAACCTTTCAGACAAGGCATGCTAATACAAAAACTGTTATCCTATCAGCTTTCGAGTGGGAAGTTAAGTTTATAGAAGCAATATTAAAAAAAAAAAAACAGTCCCTAATTTTGAGTCTTCTGCTAAGAGGTTGAGAGGTATGTGTGGTATATCAAATTTACTCCTGGGGGAACTCACGAGCAGCAGGAGGAGACCAAAAAAGAAAAGGGAGGGTAAGAATGGTGATGCAGCATGCTTAATTTGTGCACTGCAAGCTGGTGGGCACAGGTTTGTTGTGAGCAGGAAGGCCCTGCATGTAATGGTTTTGCTGTTTCATCTGTTTTAAGGTCTTAGCTTCTTACCACAATGTACAGGGCTTTATCAATTCTCCGGTTTAAGCTGTGCCATTTAACTATCTGGCATTTAGCTATCTGCCTGGAGAAATTATATGAGTTCTGTTTATAAAAAAAAAAAAAAAAAAAACCTCTGTCAGAGCCTGCTTAAAAGTGTGGCATCAGGACTGACCCGTGTCAGGGGTGAGTGGCTGATGTGGCCTCAGGCGCTACACTGTAGCTAGTAGGGGCCAGGTTTCAAGCAGTGTCAAGTAGACTGTTTAGTGGATAAAGTCCATCTAAGTCAAACATCAACAGAACTGTATGGCATGTGCATAACTCTTGAAGGGTGAAAGTGGCTGAGCTTAAGATGGCTAAAAGCAGTAACAGTGCAGGTCCCCCTCTTTGATAAGGGGGATGGGAGGCCCCGGGGGTTAATGCAGTGTGTTCGTAAGCATAACAAGTCTGTGTTTTTTTTTTCTTCATACCATTTGCTTATACTGTTCTTACCTCTTTTCAGGTGTCCAGGGACAACATGACAGAAATCCAGGCTTTGCGGCAGATGTGGGAGAGCATTGTGGCCCAGGCAGAGGACCTTTTCTGGGAGATGCCAAGTAGTGACACCACAACGGCAGGGGCACAGGTCCCCAACACTCATAATAGATGGCAGACATCAAAGGCTAAGCAGACAGCCAGAGGCAAGAGAGCATGCCGGGTACCGCCAGCCAAGGATGTGACAGCAGAGGTCTCACTGCTGGAATCAATATTTGCTGCTCCACCAGGTAATGCTCCTACAGTCCCTGTTGGGGGGGATGCAGGAGCAAGGGTAGCAGAGGGAGAAGGCTGTACATTAGGTGACAGGGGTAACAGTGTACTTATGTCTTTTGAGGATCCGAGTGGAGGCCCTAGGATTTTGGAAGGGAGAGTATGTGAACATATTTGAGATGACTGATGCAGAGAGTGTCCAGTGCTTGCTGGAAGATGAGATGGTAAATGGGAAAGACCTGTTGGCAGCCTTAGCTGCCCTTGGTCAGAAGCAAGTGGGGAAATTGCAGCAGAGAATGTGGGAGAAGTGGGTGTTGGTATTTGTTTATTATATGGTGGTATGGTTGGAGACGGATAGTCCTATGGCCCTTCTACTATTCTTTTCTGATGATACAGGAGGCACAAAGGAAATGTGTTGGGAATGCTTGGTTGTGGTATGATCAGAAATTTTGCAAGTGGAAAGCAGTTGATAGGTCTATGTGTTGGGAGGTAAGACACCCTGATATATGGCTGTCTACGATGATGGACAGCTTCGGAGCTGGCAGAGGAAGTTCATAGGTTCATACTAGGCTATCTGCCCTAGGGCATTTATAAGCCTAGCCAGAGTGTGTTTGGCTTTCGCCACCCATTTTAAATTAATTTTGCTATGCCCTTTTTCGAGATTAGTATACTGTGCCTCTGTCTAACAGTGACACAGAAGTGATACCCGGGGTAAACCTACGATCTCTCATCCACTCATCAAGATTCCTCTTGAAGAGAGTCAATGAGGGACTCTGCCTAACCTGGACTGGGATTTTATTCCAGAGTGAAGGGAGCCTCTGGGTTATGAATCTGTCCCTCCAGCATGTCCTATTTATTTCAGTGCTGAGGTTCAAGTCTCTCAAGCTCATAGCTCGATGGGATTTGGATTTTCTGAGGTGCAGCATGTCCATTAATTCCGAGTTGGATATGGCTTTATACGTCAGGCACAGATCGCCTCTGAGCAGGCGGTATGCCACTGAGTAGAGCTGGAGTTTCTTTAACCGGGCAGCATATGGCATCTGTTTGAGCCCTTTGATCTTCTTGGTGAGGTACTTTTGGGGTCTTTACAGTTGCTGCAGGTGTCTGGTAAGGTACATCCCAAAAGGGGCATTGTACTCAATTATGGGCCTGATGAGGGATGAGTAAAGAGGCACGATGACCTCCCCTGATCTAGATGTGAATCCCTTTATGATTAGGTGGGCTATATAAAATGTTTTTTTAACTACTTTGGCCACGTGGTTGTCAAATGAGAGATTGCTGTCAACTTGGGTCCCCAGGTCCCTAATTACTTCTTCTGTACTTAATGGATTACCACCTATGTGGTAATTTGTGGGCACTTTGTTTTTGCCAAAGGGGATGACTATACACGTTTTGGCGTTTAGCTTGAGGCCATGGCTCTGGCACCAGTTGTCTGTTTCTATGAGGCCCTTTTGGAGGATGCTTGTGTCAGCTGGAGTGTCGATTATGGTGCCCAGTTTGCAGTCATCTGCAAACTTGGTCAGCCACAGTCCTTCCGTGTTGGCCTGTACCTCCGGGAAATATATACCGAACAAGAGAGGTCCCAGGACTGAGCCTTGTGGGACACCACTTGTAACTGGTTTGGAGTCTGACATGGCTCCAGCATTTCTAACCATGTGGGTTCTGTCCTTGAGCCAGTTTGCAACCCATCTAGTGACATAGGGGTTTATATTTAAGCTGGTGAGCTTATCTATAATGCCAGTGGGGTATTGTATCGAAGGCTTTGCAAGGTCCAGGTAGGCTGTGTGGACCACCTTCCCCTCGTCAATGGCCTTGGTGACTGTTTCAAAGAAATCAACCAGGTTTAAGAGGCAGGATCTGCCCTTAACAAAGCCGAATTGGGTAGGATCCAGTGTCTGTAGGTCCCCAATATCTTTATTTATGAGGTCCATGATGATCCTTTCCATAGCTTTGCAGACCAAGCTAGTCAGGCTTATGGGGCGATAGTTTCCAGGATCCGCTGAGGCACCACCTTTGTGGAGAGGGACCACTGTTGCTGTATGCCACTCTTTGGGTACATATCCTGTAGTAAGGCTGAGATTGAACAGTAGTTTTATGTTTGGGTTTAGCTCTTCTTGGAGGTCATGTAGGGGCAGCCGGGACACCGTCTGGTCCCATTGATGCTGTGTTTTTTGCTTTGAAGAGGGCAGCTCTTACCTGAGCATCTGAGATGTCAGGGGGGCAGAACTCTGCTGGGATAGATATTTGCCCTTTTGGTGGGGAGGGGGGGGGAGAAGTTTGCACTGAACCTGTCAGCTAGGATGTTGGCAATGTCTGTGGGTTCGGTGTATTTTGTGTCATTTTGGACTAATTCTGTGCATATCTGGGAATTCCTACCCAGGTTCCTAACATAACTAAAGAAAGCCTTGTGATTATCCTTAGTGTCCTGTGCAATTTTTCTCTCAAAGCTGGCCTTAGACGATTTTATGAGTGCCCGTAGTTTTTTGCTAATACTGATCAGAGATGCCTTCCCTTTTTGGGATTTTGCTCTATCATGTAGTAGCTTCCTCCTTCTATTGTATAGTTTGTTTATGGCTGGGGTCCACCAGACAGGACGTCTGCCTTTGGAGGATTGGGACTTGGTTTTATTTGGGATTGCATGATCCATGCATTCCTGAAGGTGTTCATAGAATGCGTTTATAAAGGATTCTGCGGTCTGGGCTGAATTTTCCACAGGCCCGGGGGCTTTGAAGGATTCCACCTCGGTTTTGAGGAGTGTGAAATTTGCATTAGAGAAGTTTTTCACTGTGGTTTTCAGGGCAGGGGGTGGAGTCGGGATGTGAATATCCAGTGAGATTAATTTATGGTCTGATCTTACCAATGAGGGATACACTTCTGGTCTGGAGCATAGAGTCCCCATGTTGGTGATGATCAGGTCCAGTATGTTTTCCCCTCTTGTGGGAGTGGTAACAAGTTGTTCCATAGCATTTGAGTTTATAAATTCTAGGAACCTTTGGGCTAGGGTGTTGGAGCTAGAGTATTGCTCCCAGTCTATGTTTGGGTAGTTGAAGTCGCCCAATATAATGGTGTTTGGAGAGACCTTCATATTTTCCAGTGTTCTCAGGAAGGCCAAGTGGGGTTCCTGGGTTTGGGAGGGTGGTCTGTAGCAGGCTATAAACTGGAAGGCAGTTTTACCCACTGTTAGTTGCACATGGATAGTCTCTGATGCTTCGTGCTGTGCCACCAACCTGGAGGTGTGGGTATCTTTGTGAATATTGATACTACCCTCCTTTTGTGGTTCGGTCCAAGTTTTGGGGCTGAAAAGCATGGTATGAGGTATAACCTGGTAGTGCTGGCGTGCTCTCGGGAGCCTTGAACCAGGTTTCTGTTACTGCACAGATATCGATGTTCTCCATGCTAAGGAGAGTTTCGAGTGCATGCATCTTGAGGTTTAGACTTCTGGCGTTGAGTAGCATTACTCTTAGTTTCTTATCCCTTGTGATACCTATGGAGGTGGGTTTGTCTTTTGAGCCTTGCCTAAAAGGCACTATGGGGGTAGCAAGAGCCTTTGCCAATATCCGAAAGCCCAGGGGTGACAGGTGCAAGCCGTCCCTAGCATCGTGGCTTGTCGAGCATGTCATCCCAGGGTGACAGGCATTGGATCCCCTTTGAATGACACCAATACTTAAGCCAATTGTTGAAATTGATCATCTTGTCTTCATATTGTGGCATCATTCTTGGTGAGGGTAAGATGCTACTCAAGGTCAGGGTCATACTGGCCTTGGCTACAAGCTCAGAGAGCTCCTCTATGTCTCTTTTCATGTAGTCCAGGGAGGTACGTCTCAGGTCATTTACACCAGCATGGACAATGACTGAGTCATATTTGTACTTGCCTTGGAGTGACCTGAGTGCTTGTGTTATGTGGCGGATCCTAGAGCCCAACAGGCAGCTCACCGTGACCTTCTCCTTGTTCAGCCTGGTGAGTGGGACGTCAGTGTGCCTGACAATAGAGTCACCTATTACAAGTGTATCAGGTGTGTTGTTTAGCCTTAAGGGCTGTGACTGTTTGGCACACTGGCTTTGTGAGCTATGTGTTGCACGTGTTTTGTTTGTTTTGTTTTGGGGTAGTGGTTGCTTGGATGTCTGCTTTGGAGGTTTCTGCTGCTTAGGCAGATTTTTATTTAGAGCCTCCGAGTATGTTTTTGTGTGTTTATGTGTTTGGTTTGCTGTCATGGTAGGTCTATGTGAGACTGGAATTGTAGTGAGTGTGGTTTCCTTCTCCTCCTGACTGGTTTTGCCAGTACTGAGTTGAGAGAGCTTAGCCTCCAGTATGGCTATATGGTTGCATCTCTCACGTGTTGGAATTTGTTAGGAGGAGGAAAGGGTTGTCTGTGTACATGAAGCAGTTGTAACATTGCCTCAAGATTCCCAGATTCACCAGCTGGACCGGAGAGGAGATTGACAACTGACCTTTGGACATGCTAGAATAGTATTGGGAATTCCTTTATAATTGAAGAAAAAGGGCTAATGGGGAACAAGGTACTCAAGGGGAGTTTGTGAGGGTGTAGTGCTTTTAATTTTTTAGTGCTGACTTATATAATTGCTTTAGTGAGCAAGTGCCAGGTAACTTAAATGCAATGTGTTACAGGTAACTTAAATGCAAAAACGACAAACAGTAACTTTCTTTCAAGTGAAACAAGGAAATAAGTACAGTAAGCAATGCAGATATCACTAGGGATCCACAGAAGCGCTGAAAAGCCGTGTTTTAGGTGGAATTAGCGTTTCAGGGAAATAACAAGCAAACAAACAACAAGCATACAAACAAAGCTAGATTCAGCAGGCCTGCATCTAGTCTATGCTACAGCAAACAAGGTGTACCAATTTCAGTAAGAAACAGTTCAAATATGCAGGCACTATAAGCCTTTAACCAGAAATTCCCAGCTCAGAAGGGCAGAGTCCAGCCTCTCCTCCCACAAGAGTGCAGACCACGAACCTTCTTAATGTAAAATAACTGGCCTGAAGCCCAAGTGCTTAAACCAGAACTAATATACTTTTAGAATAACAGACACTGAGCCCTCAATCAGCAGTTCCCAACTTAGAAGGATGTAAGCTACCGGTCCTGTCACCACAGTGCAGGCCACAAACCTTCCTAATGTAAAACAACTGGTCTGAAGCCCAAGTGCTTAATCCAAAAGACTTAGAATGATAGCTACACTTTAATCAAGTTACTACCAAGCAGTAATAAATACAATTGAATACTTTAAAGAATGCCTGGATTAGTGCTCAAGTTATACAAACAAAGCTAGATTCAGCAGGCCTGGATCTAGTCTATGCTACAGCAAACAAGATGTACCAATTTCACTAAGAAGCAGTTCAAATATGCAGGCACTATAAGCCTTTAACCAGAAATTCCCAGCTCAGAAGGGCAGAGTCCAGCCTCTCCTCCCACAAGAGTGCAGACCATGAACCATTCTAATGTAAAATAACTGGCCTGAAGCCCAAGTGCTTAAACCAGAATTAATACACTTTTAGAATAACAGACACTGAGCCCTCAATCAGCAGTTCCCAACTTAGAAGGATGTAAGCTACCTGTTCTGCCACCACAGTGCAGACCACAAACCTTCTTAATGTAAAACAACTGGTCTGAAGCCCAAGTGCTTAAACTAAAAGGCTTAGAAGGAGATAAACCAAGCAATAATACATACAACTGAGTACTTTTAAGATGACGCAAAAGCACAATAAAGTAGGAAGAAACACAAATACAGTAAAAGCAGATACATTTTTTTTTTTTTTCAGAAAAGTAGCAAAAACAGTAGTAAAAACAATTCACATGCAGTGCAAGCTGGCACACTTAAGGTCAGAAAAGGTTCCGTCAGAGTATTTTGGACTTTCAATGCTGGGAGATGTTCTCAGACAGCACGTAGATTCTCCCATGCTTGTTCAAAGGGCACGTGCTTGCACCCAGCAGTGCAGTGCAGTAGGCATGAGGGCCAATTGGTGGTTCATGCCCCATCCTTTGCAGGTCAGGCATCATCCTTTGTAGGTCAGAGGGGATTGAGCAGACCATCTATGGGGTTGCAAGGAGTACAAGGCAGGGGTATTTTTTGTGGTCAGAGAGGGGCCCCTTTCATTGGATGAGGGGGTGACTTGGGGACACATTCACCTATTAAGGTGCATGTCCTGTGGGACATGCTACTGCAGTATCCACAGCTAGCAGTGGGGTGAGAATTGATTGAGGGTTTTTCAAAGGGGGTTCTGATTAAGTCAAGCTTGGTGGGGGATGTCATGGTGTAAAAACTGGTGGTCAGTGTGGGGGAGGGAGGATATTTTGGAGGCCTTGGTTAAGAAACAGCAGCAGGCAGGCAGGTTACTGGGCCCATTTGATACCACTTCCATTTATCGATTTTAAGGTGTCACCCTTGTGGTTGTTTCCCAAAAAGAAACCAGGTGAATTTCATTTGATTCACCATTTGTCTTACCCTGAAGGGAAGTTTGTCAATGATTTCATCCCAGTGGAGGAGTCTAAGGGGAGTTACACATCATTGGATGACGCGGTCCGTGTTATCACAGGTTTGAGGATCCATGGTTAGTGAAAGTGGACATTGAGTCTGCCTTTCACCTTTTGCCCATCCATGAGGAGGATTAACCATTGTTGGGCATGGTGATTGGGGATAAGTTTTATTTAGATACAGCTATGCCAATGGGATGTGCAGTGGCTTACTCCACTTTTGAAAAGTTTAGCATGGCTTTACATTGGATATGGCAACAGCAGGTGAAGGAACAGAGAGCAGTGCATTACTTGGATGATTTTTTGCTTATGGGTGAAGGGAAGGAGGGAGGGAGCAGTGTTGGTGATGCAGGAGATTTTGAGGATGTGTGAAGAGCTGGGAGTCCCATTGGCCAGTCACAAGTTGGAGGACCCGGCAAAGGTGTTAGATTTTTTGGAGTTGAATGTGGATGCCGGCCTAGGATTATTTTGCCTACCAGGAGAAAAAGTAGCTAGGTTAAAGGAGAAGATAGTTTGGATGAAGGCTAGGGATAAGGTGTAGGTGACGGTTGCTATGGAACTTTCAGGGTTATTGAATTTTCCCTGTCGGGCAGTTCATCCAGGGCTGACATTTTGTAGGTTGGTGGCATTCCTCTTGAAATGGGACAAGAGTAAGCACCACTGGATGAGAGTTGTCAAATTAACATGTGAGGACTTAACCTTGTGGCTGCACTTCTTACAGCAATTTAATGGCATCACCTTTTGGCAATCAGATTGGGTAGGTCATGGGGATTTACAGCTGTTCACTGATGCAGCAGGGGGCCTGGGTAAGGAGGAATTTTTTGAGGGGCAGTGGTTTGCAGTGCCATAGCCTTCTGAATTGTCAGAGGACTAGAAGCGGGATGTTGCCTTTCTGGAACTGATGCCAATCTGGGTGGAATCGGTGGTGTGGCAGGAACATTTGACGGGTAGGAGGGTTGTTTTTAATTCTGAAAATATTGCAGTTGTGCGAGTTTTACAGGCTAAGACAGCTAAGTCTGAACTTTTATTGTTGGTATTGCGTAAATTGGCTCTCCACAGTTTGTTGATTAATTTTTATTTCACAATGGTACATATGCCAGAGGTAAAGAATGAGATTGCTGACAGCTTGTCTCATTTTCAGTTTTCCAGGTTTTGGCAGGTGGCTCTGATGGCAGCAGAGGACCCCATGGTGGTGCCAGATGAGTTGTGGCAGACTAGGGAGAACAGATCGGCAGGTTGGTTCAACAGTCCTGGGCAGTGTCCACCAGGAAGGTTTATGGTAGGGCTTTGCATGATTTTGAGAGACTTGTTAGGCAGTTACTAGAGGAGACGTGTGTGGTCAGAAATGTTGCTATTGTGATATTTGGTGAGGACAAGGGCACAGGCAAGGCAGTGAAATCAGTGTGACTTGGCAGCAATTAGTACATTTGCTTGGATGTCAAGACTGGAGGATTTTACTAAATCCTGGACATTCGGGCGAGTGTTGAAAGGATGGGGCAGGGAGGAAGGTTTGAACAGGGATAGGCATTGGCTGGTAACAAGGGGGAATTTAAAGGTGTTGCTGCAGAGTTTCGGTAGGCTATTTGGGGATTTGGAAGATCATGTAGTGTGCGGAACACCGAGTGTATGGATGTACTTTGGGGCATTTAGGGTGTCAGAGTTGTTGGGGATGTTGGTGTGGAATGATGTCATGATGTTGCCCAGAGGAGTTCATATTAGGTTAAGGTCATCTAAGACCGATCAGGTGGGGAAAGGGGCAACAATAGTTTTGAGGGAAGACATGTTGGAGCAGATGTGTCTGGTGGCATGGGGAAGGATGTTGTTTGTGGCTCATAAAGGTAGACCACAGGAGTTAGTTTTCTAGTCAGTAGGTGGTAGGGCGTTAACAGGAGGGACAGTTGATTTTAGTCATGAGAAGGGTTTTTTGTAGTATTGGCTTTGAGGAAAATTTTCCACTCATTCTTTTAGGATGGGCAGGGCGTCAGATTTGGCATGGAGAGGCAGCTTGATAGAAGTCATTAAAGGGGTGGGATGATGGTCTTCTAATGCCTTTTGGCTTATATTAGATAAGGGAGGGTGTTTTGTTATTCTGATATTAAAACTGTTTTTTTTTTCTTTTAGGTAAAAGGATTTTCATCATAGGCCATTCATACGTGTAATGGGCAGCAAGGAGGGCTGCGGTTAGAAGTAACGGCGCTGACTTGGGGTTACACTGGTTTGGTTGGAAAGTGACATGGCATGGCATTAGAGGGCTTAAGTGGAACTGGCTGTTTCAGGTATTTACAATGATTCAGACTCAAGTGGGGCTTTTATTTATTTATTTTACATTTGTTTACCAGGGAGGTCCGACTGGACAGAGCTGTCCTTTTTCAGTGGATGCCCGGGGAGAAAAGCTCCAGAAACAATTACTAACATACTATACATAAGATATTCACATGAACATTGTGGTTTGCACATGCAGTTACAAAATATAGCAGATAACATATGATTATGTAAGATATTTACATAAACATAGTGGTTTAGGCATATAATTAAAAGTATAGCAGGTAGTATTGTGATTGTTGTTTATGCAGTATGTTTAGTAGAGATAATCTTGAAGATGTAATAAAGAGAAGAGAAGAAAGAAAAAACTAAAAATACTAGTCAGTTTGTCAAAGGAGGAGAATATAGACAAGTTCATATAAGGTTCATTGACATTTTAAGAGAAAGCTTTTTAACTTAGTCTAGGGGAGAGTTAGTGGGCATGGACGGGACAATGGGGGAATGAGCGGCAGTGAGTTTGTAAGCAATGTGTGATAATAAATATAGTGCTTCTGTGGGAGTTTCAAAGAAGAGGTTGGATATTGGGTAGGGGAAAGGTGTTAAAATATGCCACCCAGGTACTAGGCAGTTAAATATCCAGGAGTTGTTTAGGTAGGAAATAAGCTGTTTTTTGAAGATGATTTTGTTAGATTGTACCCTAATTTGTAGTGGTAGGCGTCCTTGAATTTTGCTGGTGAACCTAGCAGGTAATGATTTGGGTGTGGCACCAAAGCGTCAGCTGGTGTATCAGATAAGGGAGGATTTTTAGCTTTAATGAAGTTCTATCCAATGTTATGTTTGGTATGGTTGTTGATTATTCCTTGTTTGACTTGGAGAGATGCTAGGAAGTTTTCTGCAGTTGAGAGGGCATGGAAGGTTGCAAACTTTAGACTGTCAAAGCAGTTGGGGTAATGGGAGCGAGTACCATATGGCATAATGAGTTTGCTGATAGGGACCCTATGTGTTTTGGGGAAGCTGGGGTTCATCTTAGTGATTTTGGTCTTGACTTATTTAATTTAAATCTGGGATTGTTTTTGGAGGGGTTGGTCAATGATTGGAAGGAGTGAGGGGGAACAGCCTGAGGTAGGCTGGTGGGTGGAGAAGAGGGACAGGCTTGCCTGTCCTTTGTTCCCCCTCTGGTGTGAAGGAAGTTTGGAGTGGTGGAAGCAAGTGTGTGGGCGCTGCTTGGACCTGGTGGTTTGGATGGAAAAGAAGGCTTTAGGATTAAGGTGAGTGGTTGAATGCTGCCTTGAAGTGTGAGGATAAGTGAGCAGATGGAGGACGCTGCTTATTCCCAAGGGTCAGTGGTAGCACGCTGCCCTTATGGATGGTCATTTAATGTTTTGTCATTGTGCAATGAAAGAAAGTTATGTTTAATAAAGTTTAATGCATTTATTTCTCTATGTTCAAGCAATAAAGGTCATCAAAGGTCTTTTGGTGTTTGGTTTCTTTATTAAAGTGGAACGTGACAAAGTATTACTGGGAAATAAGTCATGAAGAGAATGTTGAAAATACTAGAAAGGATAGCATAAATGAAGAGGAGGATGATCTACTGACAGCGATATCTCAGATACAAATTAAACATAAATATGCAGTATTAGAAAGTGATGAAAAAGAGGAGGGAGTGTTGGAGACAGGACAAGAGCAACACCAAATGCTGAAAAATCAGCTAAGGAGGATTAGGAAAAGAAAGATAAAAATAAAAATGAGAAGTATGAAAGACACAAAGAAAAGAACATTGTGATGTATGAATATTGGCATTAAATGCAAATAGTATACAAAATGATATCAGGAGTTTATTGGTGACTAAATGGTGTAAGAATTTAAATATAGATGTGATATGTCTGTTGGTCACAAAATGTGTGATGATGAAAATTAAGAAGGAGTTGAGGAAATATGAGGAAAGAAGATTATATGTTCACTGGGGAATGAGACCTCTTCATGGATAGGGAATATTATATGTGCTAGTAGGGTATCTGGAAGGGTAATGATGTATGAAATGAGAAGGGAAAGATCTGTCAGAATAATTGTGGCATATGTATGCACAAATATGTCTGAATGAAAAAAAAATATTTGAAGAAATAAGTATGTAATGATAAATATAAAAATAATTATAATTCAAAACTTTAATTATAACTTAAGGAAGATAAAGAGGGTGTTGAAAGAGTTAATAAAATGTGGTGAGTTGAATATAGGGAAAGTGGGAAGTGAACATACAGAAAAGGTATTGTTAAAACTGAAATAGATTATGTAATATAATCCAAATATATAAAGGAAGTGATAAGCTGGAAATGGTTGAATTTTCAGATCACTGAACAGTATAATGAAGGAAGAAAAAGGAATAAAAAGGTTAATTAGCAAGGGTAGCAAAAGGATGAAATGAAAGAAGACCATAGAAAATAATGCAAAGAACAGATGCCTATGAGAGTGCACCATTGGTGGGTGATGTACAAGAAAAAGCATATTTTTTTATTTTTTATATTTTTAGTTAGGAAGAGAATAAAAATAAGAGGTAAGGTAGAATATGAAGAAACTAAGAAAATGTATGAAAAAGAGCTAGAAGATAGTGACAGAATAAGAGAAATAGAATAAGAACTGTATAAAACTAGAATGTAAAAAAGCTGTATAGACAAAATTATTTTTGGAAGGAAAACATAGGAAGTTTCACCTTTTCATTGAAAATTGTTAAAACAAGATAAGGGAAGATGAATGCTGCATTACCTGAAAAATGTAATCTAAAATATACAGGAAGAAATTATGGAGGTGGTTGAAAAAAATATGAAACTAGACTGTATGGAAAAGAAGTCAAAGGAGAAAATGGAACTTGAAAATTATACCTGGAAATGTTAAGAAACCTTTAGAAGAGGAAATTAAAATGAAATAATTAAAGGAAAGTGTAAGGGAGGGAAGGGAGGTATCAGTATCAGGACTGGCTGGATTAGTTATGAATATTATGAAGGAATGGTTGAAAGTTAAAAAGGATTGTTTGTTAAAATATTGAATAAGTTGTTGAAAAAGGTATAAGAGGTATATGATAAGGTGATTACATTTATATGGGGAAAAAAAGATAAAAGAAAATATATAAAACAAATGGAGCCCAATAACACTAGGAAATACATTTTATAAATTTATTATGAAATCAATGCAAAAAGATTGCAAAATGTATTGGCAACATTATAGGAGATGTTTTTTGTGTAAAAGGAAGAGAAGTAAAAAAATGTTAACAATGGCAAAATAAGCGGTAGACAAAATTTTTGAAAGAAGCAAGGGGATAAAATTGGTGATATGGTACAGCAAAAGCTTTTAAAAAGCTGAGCCATAATGCAATGTAGAAAATATTAGAGGAATACAGGACTTGGAAAAAGCAATGAATGTAATAAGAATGTGTTATGAAAAATCCTGGGTGAAAGTTATGGTAAATGGATAGCAAGAAAAAATAAGAATTAATGGAGGAGTTAAGTTAACATTCATTTATAGCATGACAGAAGCAAGATGGGAGAAGGAGAAACAACTTATATTTTCTATGTGTTTGTTTATGTAGATGGTTTCGTTATTATGACTAATAAGGTTTGGGTAAGTGAAATTTTGGTAAAACTAAAAAAAAAATGTTACGAAAGTTGGATTGCAATTAAACAAATTGAAGAATAATAGGCTTGGTGAAATTAAGAAAATGAATGGTATATAAATAAGCTAGAAAATAAATTAGTGTGTTGAGAGTGGAATTTGCAGAGTGTGAATGCATAATAGGACAAAGGAGAGACCTAAAACAAGAAATTAAAAAGTTACTGATTTGGTGGAAAGGCTTATACTTACAATTAAAAAGGTATATATTAAGTTAGAAAGACATGTGTCTGGAGCATTTCTCCCCAGACTTCCACTGAAAATTGGCTTTGTTCCAAGTCGGACTTTCCCAGGTAACAAACGTTAAATAAAATGTTATATACTTTTATATGTGGAAAACTAACATATTTTGATGATATATGGATCTACATTAGTAGATCAAATCACCATATAATGGAAATGTAGATGATCAAGATGACAAGATCATAACCGCACAATAGCAAACATGTAAAATATTGAAAGCGAAAACAAAGAAAATACCTTTTTTAACATTTCTGCACCACCCATGTGGGGGGTGGTGCCCCCTAAAACCCCCTTCAAATTAAATATACCAACTCCAAGATTGCACTACAGTGGAGTACAGTACAAGTAAATTTCTCGATCCTCACTGTACAGCGATCCCTATTCAGAATCTCAGATTAGTGTGTGAGACTCACACCTGGATCTTTCCAAATGATGTATATATCTTTTTAAATAAATATTTCCTTTCTTTTTTTATGTTTGTAGGCTATGTTAAAAGTGCCGAGAGCACAGGATATGTGATACGTAATATCTGACATACTTTTAGCCAGTACATGGTACAAACTGTGATACTCACAATACTACTACATACCAACATCACAGTAAAGAAAGAACTGCATACACATCGATCTTATAATGGCCGATTTTGTCACTTTTCATTATTTTGAACTTTCGCTTACATCATATCGATCATCTGCAGCTTGGTTATATAGTGATTCGATCTACTAAAGTAGATCAGTATGTATATATATATATATATATATATATATATATATATATATATATATATAGGGATCCCTATCAGATTATAGAAATTTCATTTGACTGAATCCCATTTGACTGAGACCATTAGACTGAAATTTCAAAATACTGAAAAATCACTTGACTGAAACCCATAATACTGAAATTTTACAGTGCTAAATTTCAACATACTAAATTGTAAAGGGGACAATATAAAACCAGAATAGGTGGAGAGCTACACACCCACACACACACACACACACACACACACACACACCCAATGTGGGGGGCAGTGCCCCCTACATCCCCCCTAACTATATCTATTAACTCCAGGATTGTACTACAGTGGGGAAAAGCCCTTCTGGCATATCCCTATAGTGCGGGTTCCACTTCCATACTGTAGTGCGATCTCGGAGTTGGCATATTTAGGTTCCAGGGGGGGATGGGGGGGTGAAGCACCACTGCTAGCAGCGTTAAGGTAAGTTTATTTTTGTTTTTCATGTTCTACTTGTATGGTCGACATTTCAAATGTCGATCATATGGTCTCGGCGATATGAATTTCGACATTGTGAAATGTCGACCATATCAAGTAGACCCATATATATATATATATATATATATGTATACATATATAAATATAGATATAGATATATATATATATATATATATATATATATATATATATATACATATACACACACACACACACACACACACACACACACACACACACACACACATATATATATATATGTGTGTGTGTGTGTGTGTGTGTGTGTGTGTGTGTGTGTGTGTGTGTATATATATATATATATATATATATATATATATATATATATATATATATATAGTTTGGGGATATGGGTGATATCTCCCCACATAAGAGAAACAGGGTGTTGCTCTGTTCAAAAAAAAAAAAAAAAATAGATAGAGGTTCACTGAAACTGATTTTCAACAAAATTACTTTGTAGTATCTGTACTCAATGAAAGTGTGCTCATTGAGTTGAAAAAAGGCAATTTTTCATCAAAATGTCTATAAGAATACAAGCATCGTCAAAGACTAGAAAATGGATTACATGAAAATTATAGAATGTATTTCTTATTGTAGCTAAGATTGATGCCATTTTGGTATGTGTGGAAATTTCATGTTTTAAGTTGACATATATTGCCTTTGGTTAGTTTGTACAAACTCATTAATTTAGTATAAATGAATTCTTAAGCAATCTGCAATATTGGTAATAACAGATTAAATAGTTAAAACTAATGTTATGCCTAGTACTATATCAGACTCATTATAAGGAGTATAGCTCCACAAAGCTAAATCCAGCGTAGTGAAACTGCTTACACACTTGCTTAACCTAATGTTAAAACATTGCTCTGTCCCATATTACTGGAAAAGGGATGAACTGATGACCATGCATAAGGGAGACTGCAGTTATACATGTGTGAGTTAATTAAGTAGTAATGCATGTTGTTAATGCTAGATAAATACATGTTATTTCTGTTAATTAGGTGGATACTAAATGCTTTACTGAGAGAGAATAGTTTATAAGAATTATTTGACAGCTGCAGATTGGCTCTTTTTTAATCTTTCATTCCTCTTTTCCTGCTAATCTTCCTATTTTTGCTTAGTTTGGAACTGAATAACAAATTGAAGGAGAAGGGTATTAACATTTTGTTAACAAAATAAGCTGTCCTGCTTAAAAACAAGTTCATGCTTCTTGTATAATTTTGCCAATTATCCAGGTACTGTGTCAGAAGCACTAATGTATAATGTTGTTTACACTTTACCCCATACTTGCATTTTTGGAATTCTCACATTCAGCAGAGTTTACTTTGCATCACAAGTGTTCAACAGTAAGGAAAAAGGCAGACTTCTCAAGTCAAGTTAAGATGGTGTGAATTTCTCATGCTTTGAAGCTTTGCTCCCATACTATTTAATGCAACAAGCTGCAAGTAAAACACAACAGCATAAGCATTAAAACTTTGATGTTTTCCAACCATTGCCTTATTACATTCTTGAAATCTGAAAACATCTTTACAGTAAAACTAACTCTTAAAGAGTTTTAACGAAAATCAACTTTGGCACACAAGAAAAAAACACAGAATATTAATTTTAATTATGCAATGCACATGCAAATTCAAGTAATTAAATGTTAAGCCACAAAGCCAGTGATAAAAACAGACAATGGCTTTGCTTGTTTGTCATATTCATACAATTTGAAAGAAACAGTTGTTTATTAGAAATGGTGAATACTATTGTATTGAGAGGCTTCACTGATGGGGGAGGTCAAAATATTTGTTTTTTGGCTTTTACATATATTTTGAGATATTCTAAGATTGTTATTATGCAGTAACATACATCTTTTCAGACATTTCTTAAACAGTGAGAAGAGAAATAAGCAATATATACAAATACATACATACATAGCGGACCGGAGTTCCGCTGTGGCGACCCCTAACCGGGAAAGACACAACAACAACATACATACATATCTATCTATCTCACTATCAATCTAGGGTGTTCTACAAGCACTCTAAGACTAGTATCTTAATCCAGGGACTTGAGCATTTTGTAGCTCTGATAGGCTGCCACTTATATTTGCTCAAACTCGAATATGAGTTCAGGCAAGCAGCTACAACAGCTTACTCAAACGCATTATTTGAGTTTAAATGAGGTAAGTGCAGCAATTGTTGTGAGGGAGTGTGGCAGGTGTGGGAGTGTAGATTAGGGAAACGGTCAGGAAGGGGGGGTTACGTTTAGGCAGTGGGAGATGGGACTTTAATTTTACAGGTGAAGGAAGGAGGATTTTAGGTTTAGGGAGCAGGAAGAGATTTTAAGGTTACGGGACGAGAATGAGTCTTAGGGTTAGGGAGTAGGAACTAGATTTTAGGGTTAGGGAGTGAGAAGGGTGTTTTTTGGTTACGGAGTGAAAGGAAGATTTTAGGACAAGGGAGCTAGAAGGGAATTTTAGAGTTAAGGAGTGAGAAGACTGTTTTAGGGTTAGAGTTAGGATTCTGGTAGAACTATTCAGTTTTGTAGGATAGGGTGCTGGGAGGGTTAAGTAGTAATGGGAGTCAGAGCACTTACAAATGTTAACTTATCACGTAACAAGCACCTTAACTACATTTACTGCCTCTCCTTTCTGGATTAGGTAACATCTTGAACATACTATAAATACCTCTCTTTTGTTTTTATAGTTTCTTTTCTTACAACACTGTACAATTATAAATACCATTTATATAGCCTTGTATGACCAGTGCATAGTATGTTCAGATTTTCTTTCTTTATTTGCAGTGGCTTGCTTTTCTAAATTGTTGCACAATGTATTCATGATATTAGTGCTGCTGCAAACTTTTCTGTGTATCCAGTCATCCTTGGCCTGGAATAGGTCATTAGTGATCAGTGCCCTACACAGATAAGCAATGTTAGTTCTTGGAATGTTTTGCAAACAAATTAAGATACATAAGTATATGTGAAAATTTGCTCTAGGTGATTGTCACTGGTGAAGTGACACCCCAAGCCCATGTGCAAAAATGGGTAAAAGGGAATGTGAATGGATGGATGGATGGATTAAGAGTTGTAAATATACCTTCAAGCTATACACACACACACACACACACACACACACACACACACACACACACACACACACACACACACACACACACACACACTGTCAGTAACATCTTTGTTCATCCAGTTGTGAGCTTTCATGTGAAGACAGCCTATACTGCCAATATTGCTTTTTTACATATATATTTGAGAAAATATGAAAATGAAGTTCATTTGTATAATTATGTGTATGAATTTTTACAGCTGGATGGAGTGAAGCATTCTAAAATATGTTACACTGTATTTGTACTTTATTTATGTGTTTATCTCATCTCTCTTATGAATATATTTTTGTTGTTTAATCTCCTGTGTATATAAATTGCTTTACTGATCTCTGTTAAACTGTAAGTAGACACAAATAATCTGTATTGTATAAATTTTCTTTTCTGTACATGATATGTATTAGTAAAATGTACTTTGCTGGAGCTTTTCTTCTCGGACCTCTGCTGAAAATGGACACTGTTGTCCAGTCGGACTGTCCTGGTAAACAAATGTTACATAAATAAATAAATTATTGGCAGTTGTGTTGCCCATCATGTAAGGTGTAAGCTCATATATTTCAGCAACTTGTATGGCACATAATTTTGCAGTTATTAATATAAGTATGAACAGACAATAACAGATGCCTACAAGCATCATTGAAGTTTACCCAGATAAACTCAAGGAGGCATTACTAATAACATATGTATACGCACATTAACTAGCTAAAACATTTATATGAATTATAATTTTTGATTTCCATAATTTTTAAGAGGTACTGGGTGGTCACTGGGTCTATAAAAGTCAAATTCAGAAAACATCCTTAAAGTAATGGAGTGACTAATTTTGGCAGACAAAACACACATATATGTGAATACAGGTGGAATGAGTTAAGGTGGGAAAACAGATGACAGCAGGAATCTTTTGGCTGAGATGGATAGGTGATCAATAAGCCTGATGTACGCCTTATCTTAGGAGACGTAGGCCAAGCAATATTATATTATTTCATGCTATATTATACTGTAATATGCTACACTGTGTAGTAATATGTTAAATATATGTATGCTTGTACTTATACTGTGCAGGACTCACTAAAGATTACAGGAGTACCGGAGTATTGTTTATAGAAGTTCACCTCACAGATCCCTGAAAACAGAACTCAAATGCTATGCTGCTGAAAGGAGCACAATACAACAAGTGGAATTACAGTACTGCAAAGTATCTAAAACTTTATTACTACATATGATGAGTGGGGGAGGCCCTCGTTTATGTGTGCAGTTCATTTGTGTGGCTTTACCCCCAACAACCCCTGGTCTTAAAGAAAAGAACATTGATATTATATGTATCAAGGAATGGTTTGGGGGCAGGATGGGTTGTGTTGCAAACTAGTAAAGTAGTTCAGTGTTGTACACCATAGAGTCATAATAACCCGAGGGTCAATAAAGAAAATGTATTTGTGTTGAATACATTTGCTCTTGTCCATGTGTAAATGTTGTGCATTGCGATGTGTGGTTATATCTGTAGTACTGTCTGCAGTGTTTGGGATATTGGGTAATAAGTAGTAATTCCCATGATCTGTTTATCTGACTAATTGTGAGCAATAAAATGAGTTTCAGAGAGACATGCTTCAGTTACCCTTAGTAGTTCCGTATAATTTGATGTATGAAACTGTCTTATACTACGGATGCAACACTATGCTATGTCATCCTGTTCCATGTTATGGTATTCTATGTTTTCCTTGTTATAGTATACTATGCTATATTACATTATGCTATGTTGTGCAATATTCTGGTATACATATACAGCACTATTTTACTATGCTATGGTATACTATGGTATGGTATTTATACCCTGCTATGTTGTGCCATACTATAATACACCATAATGTACTATAATTTGCTTCGATACCAGTTTATAACCACGGACAGCTCACTTATTAATGGACTTCTAGAGGCACATTTTCAGTCACATTCAAAGTCGAATCACTTTAATCTAAAGACTATGATGTGAATATTTTACTTTTTTACCTTTTTAATGACATCAGAGTTAAACCATTCACAACAATCACATTAAGCTCTAATTTGCTATCACTGCAAAAAAAAATAAATAAAGTTTTAAGCTACTTTATTTTATTTCTGTGATTTTTAGAGTAGTGCTTTGGCATTTTGTTTTCCTTTTAGTTTCATATGTGTATGGCAGTACTTTGCAACCAGTCTGTAGTTTATGAATCAAAATTATGCCTGACTGTTTTGCATTTTAGTGGCCACTTATTTACAGATGTGCTACAGTCTGCAAATGATGTCATTTAATAGGATTTTCTTCTTGAGAAAGAACCCCACGTTGTGTCCACTTAGACTTGCTGAAAGCATGATACACTAGCAAGATATATACTGCTGTGTTTGGCTACAGACAAGTTACTCACAGGTTTCATACAAAAGTGTGTTTAAAATCTAGGCATATATTCTGCTTTGTTTGTCTAATATCATCTCAGTACCTGTATTACTTATCAGATTCTTCTAATAAGCATTATAATTTGTCACTAATACTTTGCATGCCAAACCATTGATTGCTACACATTTGCCACCAGTTACATAGTATATCTCTTGGTTCTCCTAAACTGCATCTAAAATAAGTTGCAATGCAGATTGTGTGTACATGTTTTGTGATAAAACATCTGTCAGTTTAAGCAAAGCTTTGTTCCTTGATAGCACCTTGCTAACTTTTGTTAGAACAGGCATCTTCTTGAATAGAATACGTTGGTTGATAAAATATCAATGAATGTCACTCGTAATAAAAGCAGGTCTTCTTGCTTCTAGAACCACAGCTGTGACTGTGCTCTGAGTATCGGTATTAAGTACGTAAACAAGGAACATTACTGAACATTTATTTCTGGAAAAGCCCAGGACAATCACACACCCACACGCACACACACACACACACACACACACACACACACACACACACACACACACACACACACACACACACGCAAATATATATATATATATATATATATATATGAAAAAGAGCTATTTCTGTCCAGAATTTGAAATTATTTTGTGAAAATCTGCTGCAAAATACACGTTTCTGCTCATCCGATATCTGTCTATCGATGTATTCAGAGCAAGAGGGACAAACAAATGCTTATTCCTAAGCACTAATGAAACAAAAGTTGAGCATGGCATATTAGACATGTACATCAGATGCATTAGATTACTTTAAATCTGGTTAGTGATTCTCAAGATATTCTAACAGATGCCAAACAAAGGTAGCACATTTGAAACCTTCTGTAACTATTTATGGAAACTTTATAAATAATACATTTAGTGCATGTTAAGTAATATACTTATCACTGTCTAAATCATTGCTATAAAATATTTATCTCTTTGCTGCCAAGAATTGCAGCAGTTGTTCTTTTTCAGTGATGCTTTAAAAGATCTGGTTTAACACAAGTGAGGAAAGGGTTACCTTTTTGCTCTCAGCTCACCATATGTAATATTTCTGTTACACCCTAAATCTGGTGTGATTAAAAACTTGCAGGCTAACTTCTATACACTCATCTAAATAATTATTTTAGAAAAGAGGGTACCAGTGTTACTTCAACAAATGACCTTGGTCACAGAGAAACATTTATATTACACTCCCTTGATGTTAAACAGGATATCTCTATGGATACAGAAATAAACAGAAGATAACAGCCCTTCAGCTTTTATAGCAGCATTGCATTCTAGAGACGAGACAGGAACGGGACTTTACTGTGAAGGCTGTCAGAGCACAGAAGAGGGAGTTGAGAGGTAAGCAATTTCATTATCCTTGCTTCACTAATAGGTAGAGAGGAGCTACCAGAGCTTGGCTAAGAATAGCTTAAGTGATTTTCCTATCAGTGAAGTTATGCAGCATTGGACAGAGACTTTTCCTTTTTTGGGTGCTGTAGGAATGGAAAAACATCTATCATGTTTTTTTTCATTAAATGCCTCTGTACTTGTCTGGTTTATTATTTTGCTATGTACATAATTAAGACAGGCACCTTAGTACTTTTGTTCTATATCGCTCACTGTCACATTTGTTCTAATAAAATATCAACAACCTATTATAAGACCACGTTCAAAATATATCGAAAAGCAATATCTGTATTACATGTATTTATGTAGGTCTAAGATATGCTTGGGTGTAAGAGTGCCTCTGTGATAATTCTGCATATGCTTTGCTGCTACTGTTTGTGGCTTTTCATTGTTTTTTCAGTGTGTTAAACTGTTGATTAGTAGATGTGTCTCTTATTGTTAAGAACTATATGCTATGCTGTTAGCAGTACTTACGTAGTTGTTTATTTACTCTGTAAGTAGTGGCGAAAGAAGTTGAGTGAATAATATTAATTGTAATGCAGGGACTAAATAAGATATGTCATTTGTGTACAGTATTTTTGGAAAAAAGGTAGAAAGGAACTCTATATAGAAAGACATCCTGAAAGTCTGAAAGACATCAAGACATATATACTTGGAAAAATGATGGTCTGCGCAGATTTGATTAGACCACCAGTAAATGAGCTACCAGTAAGAAAAGAAGTGCATTTTTTTTTTGCAGATTACCTGAGTTCATAGTTACAAGTTTTGTTTTCATACTTCAGAATTCTGCTAGGACTTTATATATTAGTTACAATGGCACACATTAATGCCTATGAATTGCTGTAGTTAAACTCATCTTAAACTCTGAAAAATAGTACAGCAACATGTCAGGATTAGAAAAACATTACTGTCTATTCATCATCCCTCTGTAGTGAAATAGCTTTTATCATGCAAACCAGTTCTACAACTAAAACTTTTCAGCATCTATAACTAAGGACAGTATGTCCTTTGCTATGTACTCAAGCAGTGCCACATACAGGTAATATAAGGAAGTGGACACTCTTCAGAAAAGGGTACCAGAATGTGTACATACATATACATTTATATGGCACATATAACCTATTTAAACAAATCTACACACTATGTTATAATAGATGGAATTTTTCTTTTGCTAACTTTTTGCTATTTTAGAAATTTGCCTACTTTTCAGGTGCCGGGAATGGCACATTACCTTTACTTCAGGGTCAATTGTCTAGACAGCTGGTGAGGTGCATCATTTGCTTGTGAGTGGTTTCTGTTCTATGTGGACCTCTTCTCTAAATAAAACGTTTATCTATGACGCTTGTGTTCACTGATAAGTACATCTGAAACTGTCATTGTTGACGGCTGCACTTCTTCTGCTCATACTGTGTAATATAAAAGCACTATGTAACTGAGTTGGATAATACTACTGGAGGGCCACCTGAAAGATGTATACCTGCAATTCACACACCTACATAAAAGTATGCTCCTCAAGCCTATGTCATATACGCTGACTGAAGCAACTAAGACTGCACTACATGTTAAATATGCTCTCACATGCTTAAGCATCTAAAATGTAAAATCTTTACATATTTCATAATCAAAAATGTGAAAATCAAGATCAGATGTATTATTGTGTTTCTATTCAGTGTGTAATATTTCTTATGTTTTTGAAAGGCTTCCCCATTCACAATTTCAGCAGGCTTATTCTGGCAACACTGTGGCTAGGAAGGAAACTCATTTTGCAAAGTTCATCAAAACATGCCATGCATAATCTCTAAAGAAGAACAGATGGACAGACATGCAGTCGGTAGTTGGCCAGATGAATAAACAAGTAGACCTGCAGACAAATGTCTGTATTAGATACAAACATGTTGGACAATAAACAACAGAGTACTGAAATGACAATTGCATGCTTTCTGAAGAGTTGGTATGCCAGATGAAATATATCTGAAAATGTAGTCCAGCAAGCTAAAGTGTCAGTACGCAATGTCACAGAGGAATACATAATCACTGGGTTTGTCCACACCATGAAAATATTTTAAGTAATGTTATTGGCATAGGCAAGGGATTAACACATCTATGACCCTGACAAGTGCAGTGGTACAAGTATAGATCTGTCATCCTAAAAGCATTCGGAACATACCACACTTATAGCTCTAACAGTTGCTCTCTATGATGCTCCATATGTCGAAGTATCTCACTCATCAAGAGCTTCCTAAGGGAGCCTTCGCTACAGAGATGTTATTCAGCTGAAGCTCCATAAAAGGGACAGTCCTTCCTACATAGTGCATTGTGTAGCATTGAAAAAAAAATAAAGCTTGAAGGAAAACTGCGCAACCATTGTTATGCTTCAGTAAAAGCCAGTGCTGACATTCCCTCACAGATGCATATTTGTACAGATGCATGCACACACACACTGCTCACACACATGAATGTCAACTAATACACACACACACACACACACACACACACACACACACACACACACACACACACACACACATGCACACATACATGCAAGCACAGACTCACACAAGCACACACTTGCAAGAACAGACTGACACATGAACACACCCACACACACACACACACACACACACACACACACACACACATGCACACATACATGCAAGCACAGACTCACACAAGCACACACTTGCAAGAACAGACTGACACATGAACACACCCACACACACACACACACACACACACACACACACACACATGCACACATACATGCAAGCACAGACTCACACAAGCACACACTTGCAAGAACAGACTGACACATGAACACACACACACACACACACACACACACACACACACACACACACACACACACACACACACACACACACACACACACACTTGAGCTCACTGCTATTCTAGATGCAAATTTAATGTTGCATTGCAGAATGTTTATTATAATAAGGCAATCATGCATCTGAGAGTCTACCTTCCAGATTACTAGGTTATTCAGTGATTATGTAAGGTACACTGCAAACTAAGGCATAGATCAAAAAGTATTTTCCAGTATAAAAAATAAAACAGATGCTGAGTAAAATGTTAAGACCTTCTGCATCTGAAGCCAGACCTTACATGCTGCATACTTCTGGACAAACCTCTAATACAGTGGTAAAACTTTGACTTTGAGTAAGAACCTGAAGCTATGGAAGGATTAGCAGAGGAAGACTACAGAGATGACTTGAGTGAGTGATAGCTCTCATGACTAGAGTAGGTGGTTGTGAAGATTCTCTAGGGTAATATGTCCACTATTCATGTCTTGCACATTAGCCTGGTCCACACCATAAGGAAAAGTGTGGCAGTAATGTTCTATGTAAGTATATATGCCACATTTTATAACAGCTGCACACTGCTGTCTAGGACTGAAGAGGAATCAGACGGACTTCCGACCCATAGTATGACGAAAAGTCAGCACTGAGGTTCTACATATCTCTTAATAGAAAGTAGGGAGAGCAGTCTCTGCAACTTCTGTTTGTCAGAAAGACAAAGGTAATTTTCTTCCCCGAGATGGAAACAAGAGGATTAACAGGTTTCATGGCATCTGCAGTCACGCATATGTATACATCACTAAGGACAGTGGCAAAGAAGCATGCGTGATGTAACGCAAAGTCACAATGAGCTTACTGCATAATTCAGGGGGACTTATGAAGATTCAACCCACTGTACCACACCCACATGACCTAAACTGATGCCTTGAAACCAGCCATTGATGCAATTTACATGACATACCTCTCAGTCTTCTACTAGGTGGATAGCATGCAAAAAAATGCAAGAAACCAGGAATAACTGGTAAATTGAGCAATATTGGCCACTTTTATTTTCTTTGCCTTGGGTAGATGGACCACACCTTGAAGGACTATTTTCATTACTGACCTTGATATATAAACAAAATTAGTGCACAGACTTCTAAACAGAAGTAATTGTAAGTAAAACGCATGATTATCCTATCAGTACAGGAAACAAATCTGAGTGCAAGGTATTTACAAATTCAGATTTGCAGGTAACATTTCCATGCAGTGCCTGCTGTTACGGAACCTGGAGCAATTCTATCGATTGGCATCCAGCCAAGCAAAAAGTACATCATACCTCCCAACCTCTTAGAACAAGAAATCTGGAGAAAGTCAAAAATAATGGAGGGAGGCAAAAGCTCAAAAAACAAGGAGAAATTTTAAATGTTGCTCTTAAAAACTTGAGAACGTTGCTAGAATAAAAAGATTTTGTGTTACCATGCATTTTCCGAAGGATATGGAGTCTGAAACTCAAATGTGTGTCATTATTTGATGAATTCAATCCTCACTGATTTGCCAGCAAACCATAAACTTTATGAGGAACAGACCAGAAAAAAATGAGGCAAAAATCTTGACATTCTGGGAAAATCTGGACATTTGAGAGGTGTGAAGTACATAGCTGCCTAACACACGTTAAAAGGGATACTGTAATGGATCTGACAAGAATCCCTAAAACCTACTAAGTCAGGTAGAGTAGCATAAATGAAGAACAAATAAACTGTACTTACAATTGTAATCTGACAGGTTATTGGCTTCTTCAAGTATAAGTGCTTTATTTTAATGCTGAGTGAATGGAAGAATTTTCTTACATTTTTGCTTTTACCATTAAAAAGGAATATTTGTGAAATTGCTTCCCTTTAGCTTAAAGAGATTACCCTTAGTCTTCAATTCTTGTTTGTGTAAACCTGTTTTATTATCTGTTATTAAATAACTAGGCCATGTTAAATACTGTTTAAATACTGTTTAGGTGTATAAATCCAAGACTATGGCCAAAGGCAGTGTACCTTTCTGGTGTATCAGAAAGTCTACTACTGGGCTGTTTATTCCATTAGATATCCTTACCTTAAAGTGTGACATGTTTAACATCTGGTAGAGAAGCTTCTAACCATGTTCACTAAGGAATGGGGTCAGGATTTAGACTGCAGTTCTAGAAATTTCCTGCCTAACTTACCCCTGAAAACACTTAAAGGTCATGTAGCACACATTAATGTCATTGTACCTACACGAACACGCACGCATGCACGCACGCGCACACACCCACACACACACACACACACACACACACACACATACACACACACACACACACACACACACACACACACACACACACACACACACACACACACGCACACACACACACACACACACACACACACACAATGTGTTCCTGTTTCTTTGAGATCACTGACTGTTGCACTCATGCACTCATATTTGCCAGTTAATTTGAACAGTGTTGCATATTTGTGTCCTGCATATCTGTGTCCTTAGATGCACAGTAATAAGGCAACACCGGTTCTGATTTCACATTCTACAGAAAGTCAGAAATGATATCTTTAATTGATACTGAACACATGAGTCGTATGAAATTCTAAATTTATATCAGAAGAATGGACATTTTACAGATAAGGCTCTATCTTTGTTCCAATAGGAAATGGTATATCTAACCTGGAAGTTAAGTAAATGCTTTATCCTTTATTGTTCTGACATCAGGATATTCAACAACTCATATAGGTATTACTTATTCCAATACTATGTATTTTCATAAATTATTGTGGCATTCAGTGCTTTCTCATGTAATATGCCAAACAGTTTGTCAGAATACCTGTTGATCCTTGCTGGTTCTCTGCTACAGAGGGATAAAGCCCCCCCCCCCCGACTGTGACCCTGAAAACCTGAATTCAGTTGATGGCTTGGGAGCAGGGCAAACTGTCTGGAGGAGATAGTACTGAGTGGTTACTGCCAACTCACCCATACAGGGAGGGGGATTGCTGCTCAGATCACTCTGATACTGATATTTAGCTGAGACTAGGTATGACAGTGAAGCAGCACCCAAGGATCGAGGTCATACACCCAACCATAAGATGATCTGTAAATGGAGAATGCACATAAGGGTGGGAGCAATACATGCAGATCAGACCAACACTGTGGAAGCTTTGCAGTCCCATGGTTGCTGCTTGGCTAAAGGGGTTAAGCTAAGTAGGAACCTTGATGGTTTACTTCTTAAGGCATTGCAGTATATGCTGGATCTAGGAGGCTTCATCAAAAGTACTTGGAATGTTAGTACAAATAAACTGAAAAACATAACTCAGGGCAAGATGATCAAATCCATTTTTCTTTCACAGGCAAAGCTGTCCGCAACCCACATTCAGAGCAATGTGTGCCTCCTATGTACCTGCTTAAATACTTGGAATCCGGTCATATATCAGATTTCAGGTAAAGGTCCACACAACACAGCCTTGTACTGCAATCAGTCAACAATGGAGTATGCACAACTACAGCATGGGAGTGCTTATAAGGCACACCATGACTAAAGGAATGAGCAAATTGCCAGAACCTACATTTAGTACCACTTAGTAAGCACATTAACAGAACCTGTATTCAGCAGCATCCACAATGCATTCTTGCCTCTGTTTTGACATGTAACATTCATAGTCAAAAATTATCTCAAAATATAGCAGAATCTCAACAGACGTTCCCCATCTGTGTGCAGAAACACAAAGGTCTCTAACCAGACAATCTAGAAATATGAAACAGCATATACATTTGCCTGCAAATGAGTGTCACTTATGTTGCTCTAATATAACTAAAGGTGTGATGTTGATTGAAGCTATGGTATAAGAAAGATAGGAGACAACCAGGTAGATGTAAAGACAGGTGTTCACACAAACAGATGAGAGAATATTGGTAAGGTTTTGCTCTCCTATAATGTTGAATATGATACATCATAATGGACATTTTATCTTGCCAGGCTGTGCTGCACCCCTAGTATACTTTAACAGAATATCACCTTGGGTGGTATGCAGACTGAGATGTAGGATGGGTATGGGAGGTATTCCACTGAAATAGGGTTAGATACTATGTGTCTATATTACTAATTGCATTATTCATAATGTTCTCTAAGTAGAAAGACAGAGCAGGATGCATGAAAGGATTGTTGGATGTTCTGGGAAGTATATGACGATGTTTTGCCAAGTATGTTTAAAGAGCCTAAATTTGAAATTAAGCTATAACAAACACTGTAATAAACCCTAAACAGAACCAAAGACATTGTGCTAAAAATATCACAAACTAGGTATGAAAATTGTATTATCTAGTGCCAGCAAAACATTATTTATTTACTGACATTTGATTACCAGAAAGGTCCGACTGGGTAAAAGCCTATTTTCAGCAGAGACCCTGGGAGAAAAGCTTCAAATATAACATAAGAAAAGATTGTCTTTGAGAAGGCATCTGCATTTAACAAAAGAGACCAGATTAAGTATAGGACAGTACTGTTCATAAATGTAAACAACACTGCTGTGCATCTGATCTGTACTTCAAACAGGGAAGTGTTCAGGTGAGCTACACCTATTTCTTTACAAAGTAATATAGGAACATACAAGGTAAGCAGTCATGGGGTCCATAAGATTCCTAGCCATAAGCAGACAAACTTAAAAGTTCTCACCACCTTTTTCAAGTGCTTTAACTAGTTAATTAAACAGATAAGTGAATTTATCTTTGTCACAGCTTTTTTGGCCAAAATCTGGAACTCAAAGACAAGGGTAAATGCAAAAATCAATAAGCAAACAAATGAATGAATGAATGAATGAATGAATGAATGAATTAATTAATTAATTAAAATAACTAATATATGGTATCCCCCATTTGCACTTGAATTGTCACTGTCCAGGCACCATCATTCTAATCACTGGACTTTTATCTGGCACCCCCTGTAAGATATTATGAGCATAATCATCATATATCACGTCTCTTTTACATGAATCTCCATTACAAGTCTTTGAGCTGTAATTTCAGCAAGAATTTAAGTGCAAATAAGAAGAATAATGTAAGTGTAAGACTGTAGTATCTCAGATTGCCCAATCCCTCACACACACACACCCCACACACACACACACACACACACACACACACACACACACACACACACACACATACACACACACACACACACACACACACACACTTTGAGGTTGTGTGAACTTTCTTTTATACCATATCGTCAAATCAGTCTCACATTATTTAATTGTATCAACATGATTAGTTAATAAGAAGCTGGGGTGTGGGAACCCCCCCCCCCTCCACATAAGTTGGTATGCGGAGGTGAGCCCAACTGTAAAACATACTTTAAAGGTGTAATGGTGAGTTTTGGAATTTGCTATTTTTCCTAAATTCACACATTCACACTTTAATATTTGAAGTATTATGACTTACATTATCAGGTCTTGCACTTCTGGCAGGTAGACAGTTTGCAGTCTCCAATCAAAAAGCATGTTTAACTGGAGAAAACCAGAATACCTAGAGAAAGCCCAATCATACATATGGAGGATGTACAAACTTCACACGGAGAATGACAAAATATTAAAAATGAACTCCAGACACAGGAACTATGAGGCAGAAACCTTAACCAGTGTTTTTGGCCTAAGCTTCTATCCAGAATAATTCATAGTAGGAGACCGAGCTTTAGTTGTGTCCATGTGAGTTTTGCAGCAAAAACGACACTATTTTTCTAGGGATTTAAGTACCCGCCAACACTAAGTTTGGATTAATCTGAGAAGAGGAACCAGTTTTTTTGTCACTTGATAGCTGTGATCTTAGGACTTTATGTGCAGAGGGACAGCTTTAAAGGAATTGGCATGTTATTTGTTTTACTCATTTTCCTTAGAATTAATATCTGTCTTGTAAAGCTGATTGCTTTAACATGCCTTCATAGTTTCAAATCAACACCTATCTTCTGATGGCTATGAATGACAGTTTGACAGTATTTTAATGAATGCACATACAACTAATGCTGGAAACTTTAAATATGAAACCCCATAACAGAAACCCAACATGTTGAGCATAACACATATGGAGCTGTTTTTTGAATTACCGTCTTCCAAGGATCAGTGTCATATTCACAGAACTGGTTGCCTGTACAGATGTCAGACTGGAGGTCATGACAGGCAGAATGCATGCAAAGGATAAAAGGAAAAATACTTCATGCAAAACAAACACTGTGCCACTGATAAAAGAAAGATTTTTAATGATCTAGCATCTCAGCTCACAGCCTTCCAAAAGTAAAAAACACATAAAAACTCATTCAATAAATATACACTCCAGCAATTACATTAAAGTGCTAATCACCAATTAGAATTAATAACATAATTCTATTTACATTCCTTATTTTAACCAAATGGTTCGAATGTGTTATATTTTAAGATACAGTTTCCTTTTGCAACAATTTTGTTTTTAAATCAATACATTCCCCCCAAATGAATTTGCATTTTTATAGTTGTGTTGGTGAAATACTTCATGCAGCCCAGATAAGGACTAAGAAAATGGGTATTACCACTGAAATATACACGTGATTACGAGGGGACAGATGGGAAAATGTAATGAATTTCTTAAATTACAGTATCTTATAGGATGTAAATCATTGGTGTGGCCCTCTGGTGATCAAAGGGACTCTTGAGGCAAAGAAATATCATGGCACCACAACAAACTTTCTGATGATAGCTATTAAATGAGTTTAGTATAACTATTGAGCTATTCTGTAAATTAATAGATTATATTTAAGACCAGGAAGTACTCCTGACAAGGCCTATCAAACCTGTTTTTTTTTCTTTTTTTTTTGTAAGAGTTAGATTCCTAACTCAAGGCATATTTAAAGTTCATGGGGTCACGTTTGCTTCAGCCTTTGAAACCAGTGAAAAATGCTCTTCTCAGCACTTACAGTGTATCTTAAATTGCATCTTTTTGTAATTCATGTGGGATTACTTTTATAAGCAAATTCAGATATGCCTACCATTCTTTTGTCATCCCAATTTCTCTTAGTACGTTAGGAGCATCAGGGTATCTGTAACACACATCTCAAGTTTCTTCTTGCATGTCTGCATAATTTATAATTTTAGGTCTCTCAGTATTCAGGACACTACAGTCACGAAGTGTGGCTAATTAAGTAATTAATTACACTTTTGCTCTTTTTCCTTATACTGCAGTATCTGACTTTCGGGCTAATACCCTGTTAAAACTTGATATTGCATAATCCCATGTGATCATTACTACATTATGGTTCATTTTCAGGCATTTATTGTCTGCTTGTAAACTGCAATGTTTGCAACAGTTTTTACAATGCAAAAGAAAAAATTTGCTAACATTAATCATCTTTCAGTGTAGAGATCCTCGTGTAAATACATCACAGCCAGTCAAGATGTACAGTTGCTTCTAGTTCTTTGTTACAGAACCTGCATTTTTTATTATCCCCTTCTTTTAAGCAGTTTGTGTGAATCAGCATGTACACAGTTCAATTTTCTTAAGCAGTCATTGTTAGCTTTTTATAATGTGCTTTATCATAGGGTCATAGGATCATAGGGAAGTTACTAGGCTATTGGCCCTGAGGCCCTTACAAGCCTAGCCAAACATTTAGTCTGTGTTCTGACAAGTCAGCACCCAATGCCCCTGTTCAGTAAGGACACAGGTGGAATCTCAGGGATGTATTTTCTATTCCCTATCCAGTTATCCAGGTTGCTTTTAAAAAAGGTTAATGAGGTACGCTGCTTGACGTGGAGATGAAGTCTATTCTTTAATGCATCAGGTCTTAGTAAACAGTGAATTATTCTAGCAGTTCTCTATGCCTGTAAATATAACTCTGGGCTTTACAGTTTTTTTTCTTTTTTCTCTAATTATCATCAACCCTGTGTTTCCCATTTTTACATGAGGTCCTGATGTCTCATCAACCAAATCACATAGAGCCACACTGCTGAGTGGCTAGCACCGTTTGTTTTGTTCATAAGCTTTATATTCTTTCTTTTGCTTGTTTGCAGTTTTATTGATAGATGCTTTTTGTCCACTTCTGCTAATCTAAACATGGCTGACACCTTTGATTCGTTTTCTTCACGGTTCAGAATCATTATATTTGGATCTATTGAAATAAACATGTATATATAAAATCCCTCAATTGCAGACTTGCACATATAATGAGTTTTATATTAGTCCGTCTCCTTCAGACCAATGGATATATGTATATACTCTTTTTATATACTTTTTTTCACTTATCAGTTAACAGACATGAAGCAGTTGATCACACCAATGTTATAATGGAGACAGAAAAGCAAGTTGATTAATAGCATGAACATTGCCAATGTAGTGAAATATTAGCTTCAGCCTTTTGAAATGTTCATTACTAAAATATATTTTCTTTTGTTTCTACTGCATTACTGATCCTTCATCTCTTCCAGATATTTGTACAGACCACGCCATTCCAGCTCCATTACAACATAGTCCTCTTCCAATTTCTTCTCTTAATGCTTCAAGTTTGCTGCATTAATAGTTTTATTTTATTTGCTATTTTTTCCGGGGAAGAGCACTGATCTCCATGGACTTCTTTCAGATTCAGCCCAGGATCAGCCTGGTTAAGTGACTTACTCAGACTCATACACATTAGGCAATGGAAGCTGAGAGAATCAAACCTTGCACCACTAAACCACAGGAAACAGCTAAACAACAGTGCCTTAATCCTCTAAGCCAACTGCCAGGCAGTTTTGTTTTGCTGCCTTTCCACTTTTACTAAGGATAAATGCCACTCATTTTATCTTGAAATGTTTTAAGCCATTTATAGTTGTATCTTCAGTTGTTTTATAGATGAGCTATACAGTTTTGTATCATCCATTACGAGCAGGTGAGATGCCATATGACAAGACTGTTTTTATGTTGTTAGTCTATATCCATAGCCCAGTCTGTTAAGAAACATCTTAATCATCTTAATGAGTCGAGAGTTAGGTAAAACAGCAATGTTGATAAAGAATGACTGCATAATATTCCTCAATGGATTCCTATACCAATTTGCTCTAAGTGGTAGTCCACTTTTTCATGACATTTCAATCAATGGCTCCCCTGTTTCATACATCTGTAAGTGTTCTATAGTCCACATAACATAGAATGCTGTCAATTTTTTTTTTTAATAATTTCTGCTCACCACACCGGGGTGTTGCCCTTTATACAGCTCGCTGTTATGGTTTTGTTTACTAAGAGATGATCCTTTATGATATTTTATTACCTCTCTGTGTTTTTATTGCTGTAACTGCATGCTTATCTAAATGATTGTAGACTATCTGCCCAATTATGTATTTTTACTATGGTTTCAGTGGCTTGCTCTGTTAAAATTAAAAAATCAAAGTTTTCTAGTGCACAATGTATATTCTTTGTAGGGTCAATTGCAAGGTCAGGTTTTAATGTAAGCCTGATGTATATTTTCAGTTACATTTAACTACAAATTTCTTAAGCTCAGAATTTAGCTGTGCTAATACAAGGACTCTTGCATGTGCTGCATGCCTTATAATGTTGTTCCATCCTTACAGTGCCACAGATAATTCTAGAACTGACTGACAGTGTGGGATTAAGGTGAGGCTCATGGAAAAACACTGTCAGAACCTCATATGGTTGAGATGTAGATGAAGGTGCCAACAGATTAACTCATCTGCCTGGGAGGATGTAATCAAACAAAGCATATTTAGTGAACTGGCAGTTTCAATGGATGAAAGTAATGTTTTTAACACTTAACTGATTGTTGTATGATTACATAAGTGCTTTATTTTTGCATAAGTGATTTCAAATTCCCTGTGGTCAGATTTTGCAGTACAGTTTAAATCTACTTTAGTTTAAGGTTGACTAACTACTCTGAGGTACAAATTTGTGAAACCCGCTGTGAGAACCTAGAAAGGTGTTTCAAGGTTTACTGAATGCCATGTCATTGAAGCCTACCCTTCAATGTTTCATTGTAGTCATGGTCAAACCTGCTTAGTAATGTCAATCAATAGGGCATCACAAGTGCAGCCAAGAGGCTTTGTGCAGTTTCCACCACATAAATATGCATGTTATGGGCTGCTCAGTGTTGTGTGCCTCAGCAGTCTCATATCTCAAGCAGTGCCACACTTACTAGTTCCTATTTGTTCATGTGCCATTGTCAATAAAGCTAAGTGAAGTGAAACAGGAAGAGACTGATACAACATGGCACAAAGTAAAAGGACTTACTCTAAGAGATGCGAGAAGACTGAAAATCATTTCCACATCCAAAATGCATCAAGGCAGTATGTGGCTTTCATGAGCTGTGCATCTGTCTGGATGTTTCAATTAAGATATGCACACGAGCAGGTTTTTGGCCTCCTGTGGAGAGACCAAGCTTATGGCAGAGAATGGGGTCACTCTGTGAATATGTTCTAGAGAAAGCAGGACATATCATTGATTGAAAATTTTCTGCTGGACAAAGGTAGGTATTTTCCTCCATATGGTAAGTACTGCATATAAACCATTCTCTCCTCATTGTGTATTTTCTAGTCACTGAATTTTTTTTGTATTCTATATACTTTTTTAGTGGTTTTACTTTTCATACTAGTAACTCACTTCACTGAATGCCTTTGAGAATACCAAATATGCAAGTATGATACCGAATACTGATTTGGCCTTGCCTGGATTTTTGCAATCTACATGCTATCATCTATACTGCCCTGCCATTAGTATGAGTTGTTAAACTTTGTTGATGGTGTAACATCCCCACTCTGGGCCAGTAATCAAGGAATCTGAATCCTCACCACTGACACTGGAGAGGGATGTTCACTTTGAATATAAATGGATACACTCAGTCTTTCCAGGTGCAGACCTCTCTGTATCAAGCACAATTTTATTTAAGAGCACACAGGGAGTACAGTCAGCTCAGGGTCTGGATTTCCGTATATCTGTTTCTCTTCAAGTCCGCAATAAGGGTCTCCATTGGCACAGTTGTGTTCAGCACTCTCTCTGTGAAACCAGTGCTTCGTGTCCCTTCAACAAGTAGCTGACACACACACTCTTTGAGATTTAATTTTTACATACACACACACACACACACACACACACACACACACACACACACACACACACACACACACACACACACACACACACACACACACACACACACACACACACACACACACACACACACACACACACACCTGGGAAAGGCTGGCATAGATTACCCACTCTACCAACTTTGCCCATACTAGAAGGTAGATTCACTGCCACCAGTCAGTTACTATAATGCTAAGGGTATCCAGTTATACTGAGTAAAATTAATATTAATACAAATGGTAATGTGGACCAAACAGCAAAGATTTCAGGAGTGGCCAGAGTTTTCACCAAATAAATATATGCATATACTATCAAAACTTAAATATTCTTCTTAAAGGACCAGCCACAATGAGAAGTTTAAATATATTTATTTATTTATTTATTGCAGTTGGTTTACCAGGATAGTCCATTGGGCCTTAAAGAACCCGTTTTCAATGGAGTCCTGGGGAGAAAAGCTCCAAAAAAAACAAAAATACATATAATATTCGACTTCAGATCTGAAAAAAACAGGCACAGAATGCTACTTTAATACAAAAAGCTACCTCTTAAGGTCACATGACCTAGGCAGTGGTCTTAAAGGAACATAATCATTTAATCCCTTCTGTCTGTCAATTTGTAATTTTAAGATCCATTTAGTCTCAATGCAGTCTGTTTTTGTTTTAACATTAATAATAAATAATAAAAGAACATGAAAATACTAAATATATATTTACAGTGAACACCAGAGTTTCAGTCATGAGAAATATTTAAAATAACACAGCTGTAAAGATTCATACAGTTACCAAAAAACAATACTTAACTATTCTTACTATATTTTCCTGACTAAGCTAAAGATTACTAGTCCCTGGTCACTTAATAGCACAAGGCAAGATGAAGTGGGTGAGTGGTCTTCCTCCTTTGTCAGGTTTCAAGAAGAGACTGCCCCTGAAACTTTAGTCTCCTTTAATATTAAAACATTATTTCTATATAGAAGGACATCTCATACATCTGATAATCTGACTTTTAGTTCCCATCCAATCATCAACACTAGAAGCTGCCAGGAGTTGAGCACCTACATGTCAATAATACACACAGATAGAGCTTTGCTCCGATCTGCTACTGCTCCTGAAAGTCATAAAACAATTTCAAACTTCTACCCTTACAGAGTAGCAATTAGCTACTTGCTAGAGACAATAAAGAAGGCTTCCTAACACTTAGTTTCCCAGACATTTTGTCTCTGGCTGCAACCAGAACTATAAGATACAATCTTTATGGCCTAATATAATTTCAACTATTTTTCAAAGTTTGTGGTAGCTGGATTGTTATTAACCTCTTCCCTTCCAGTATCTTGTGTTAAAGAATATACATTTAATTTAGTTTCAATAATACATGTACATTTATTTTCTTAAGAGCATGGCACACTGCTGATGCATTTTAACACAAGCAACTTTACAAATACATTTGTAAACACAGCAGTCTCTACAAATCAGTCTGATACTCAAATGACATAATTCTTTACTAAAGTCAGGATAGTTGTGCTGGCATATGTTACACATCCACTGCCCCACTTCTCCTGGCATAACTGGCAGTACCTCCTATCATCACAGATAGCTTTGCCTTAAGTACAGTTATGATGGTTTCTCTATAACGGTGATTCCAAAAATAATTAAATTTGGATACCTTTGACTTACTTACTTACGTAAGTCCTCATTTCTCTGCAGTTATCACTCATTCAGTGTTTTGCACTAAACAACGTAAATATTTACAAGTGTAGTCAACTAACTTCCTAATGATCCCTCTGTATTATTACTGCATCCAGTTATTATTTATGTAGATTTCAGTCATTATATTCTGCATGTCCTAGGTCATTACTGAAAAGTATGCTTGGACCACTTAACCTACCCTATTAATACATTAAATAAATGAATATATAAATAATTAATTGAACTTAAATTCAAAAGACTAAAATCCTGTGTGTTGTCAAACAAAACGTAGAATCCAGGTAAATTATTATTAAGGTAATCCATTACATATCAGGATATCACCAAAGAATTGGCTGTGCTTGTAACTGGATTAATGATATTGGAAAATGTGATTATCATTTTTCAGATATGCCACTAATTATTAATTTATCAACTGAAAAGACCTGGCCAAATCAGTAGAACAAGCTATTCTATCTATGCTGCTGTGTTAAATTATAATATGCTTATGTCAGTATGAGTTCTGAGCTGTTGACATTTGTTTTGTGTTGTCTTTGTTTACAAGTTGGCTGTGACTGACACTAGGAAGTTGTCGGTCTTGTAACTCCAACAAAGCAGAGTGCAGACAAATGAAATATATGACGGTGGTGAGTAGATAGCAAGTTTGTTTGTTTTGTTTATGTCACATTTAGGGTAAATTATTGATTGTCTGAGGAGGACAATGGTTATCGTTTACTAAAAATTAAGTTCTTCCTCAAGTCTACTCTGCTTCTGTTTCATCAGGCAATTTAGCTTAGACAGTCTATAGCTGAAGTTGTGTGTATCCATTGCCACAAATTCTGTAAGAAGAGATAATGAAGTCCTCAAGATCACACCATTCATTATTTGCAAGATATCATCTTCATACCTACCCATGTAGGTGACAGCTTGGTAATTCCAAGTGTTTTATGGGTAGCAAAACTGTTAGTATCTATTTTCTGGGTCACACACCATCCTGTAAGATGTGAAGTGTTGCATTTGGATGTAAGATACAATTCTGAATAATTGTTATTGTTTCTGACACTTCCACCTCAGGAAGACTGTGACATTCATCCACATCCTTCTGTGTGAAGACAGATTTCCCCATGTCTTCCTCTGACCAATTGCTACTTTGTAATTTTAACTGTGATAAAGTCATGAAAGGCATAAAAAACTTTTGTGAATCTCTCTTTGCAGTAAATTTATTAATTGTAAGAGGATGCTGGCTCCATGGCACAGAGTGATAAAGTCCTGACTGTGACCAAGCTGACCACCATCTGCATGTGTGTTGTGGTATCCTGGTCATCCAAAGTACTCCTTGGAAGCAGCAGCTTGCAGGAATGTATGCTGTTACTTGTAAGGATGTGGACTGCAGCTTTCCTGGTGGCAGATGTGATGGAGAACTTGTGCACAGATAGAGGACCATTAGAAGATCCTACATTGGATGCAGGTACTTTCATTACATCTGGGTGGTGTGGTTAGGGACATAGAGAAAAATGCCTCACTAGCGACCACTTAGCATTAGGTGAGCTTTTTACTGGGTAAGTGGAGCTGAGTAGTTTCCTATCTGGGGCCATATATCCCCAGTTTGGGGGGAAAGCCAGACTAGCCCAGACATGGGATGAGGGCTCCTATCTAATGTAGCATGTAATAGCCAGGCTTCCATTTTGTACAGTAACAAATAAGTACTGTATCAGCCCAGCTAGTTTATGGATGCTTACACTTTTTAAGCAAATGTTGTCCATCGACCTTTTATTTTAGTTGTTTGCATTGCAATATACTACATGCACTATAGTACATGTTTTGTTTGTCTTTTTGGTTTTATCCAATTAGGGGTCACCACAGCAGAACTCCAGTCCGCTTATGACTGGCAGTTGATTTTTATGGTGCCAAGTTGCCAGCCCGACACCCAACCTTCAACAAAGGCACGCCCATTCACACATGTCTTTTGGAGGCCACTCAACCGCAGGGAGGACATGCAGACTCCACACAGAAGGCACTCCAGTCGAGAATCGAACAGGAGAACCTCTTGCTGTGAGGCAACAATGCTACCGCTGTACCACCACAGCCTTACATGAATGCATGCTATATACTGTCTCCCTGTATGTCACTCAGTTTGTTCTATTCTGCGTTTAACTCAAATTCAGCAACCATGTTACTTTTTTAAGTATCATGTGAGAACTGCTTAGCAAACAGTGACTGCAGTCACAGCATATAACTATGGTGATCAAGCACAAAAAGCATTTGTTAATACATAAAAAAGAACAGAAACATCTATTACTCACTGTACTTCAACTTTATTTAAGGTTCAGCTGAATTTGTTTATCCAGTACTGGAGAGCTGCTGGTACACACTGAAAGAAAAAAAATCTTACTTTCTTTAAACTTTTAATTTTGTCCTTTGTTTAACATAATGATTTTGTGGCATGAAAAAATCAAATGCAATATTAAGTTTTGCTTTCTTACATTTCAACTTTCTCCAGCTTTTTTGTTTTTGTGAAAAAAAGGCTGGTATGGAAACATCCTGTTCTCAGAAGAAAAAAAATCTATCAAGCTGTCAAAGCTAGAAAAACAGCTAGGAAGAATGCCCTCTCCAGTGACAGTAATATGGGTTCTTCTACAGCAGAGGCTCCCAGTCTCACAAGAAGAGGAGAATGCACCAGAACCCACACTTCTGGTCTACAACTCAAGAAAATAAACAAATAAATACATTTAGATTGGAAGTTTGGTTTTCTGTTTTAGAACAATTTTCCTGTTTTTCTGGAATTCTCTCAGATTAAACCCATCCATTTTTACACTAACACAGCCTATTTCTTCTTGTTTCATAAACTGCAAGTAGCTATGAACTCTTGTGTGCTTCATTTACAGTAAGATGTCCAGTCTTGGCCTTGTAGTATCTTACTGTTTCTTATATAGGGACCTTTGTCATCACAAAGGTCATCGGAGGTTTTTCACTTGCTCTTGCCATCCCAAAGTTTGACACCATATATTCCAGTATTTTCACATCATGCTTTGTGGGTGGGATTGCAGTATGGGGCTGCCATGAGAGGAATAGCTCAGTAGTGGTAGTTTTAGCAGTGGCCACAGTAACAACAGAACCATTAAGGTCAGAATCAGATGGAAATGTCTCCTGTAACATAATATTCCAGTTTAATACATAACATTATTAACATTATAACTTCCTATCATGTGACTTCTTTTAGGTTTGATCTTTGGACTGCTGCTCTCTGAATTAATGCTTCAATATTTAAATTGTATTTTTAAGCATGTTGTTTAAAGGATGCCTCTGTAGTTTTCATGAATGGTGCTTCTAGTCTGCAGGCAAAAACATAATTATCTCATCTGCACATCTCATAATTCTTTCATTAGGTTGGCAGGTTTTCAGCTGTTTACCTGTCAGACACAGCTTTGGTGTCAAAAGATGTAAGATGGATTGCTTGAATGCTTTGTAGTATGGATGGATCCAATCTACAATCAGGACCTTCCCTCAGGTACTGAAATCTGGGGGTAATGGCTACACCCTCTTTTTCAATGCAAAATTGTGTCCAGAGCCTGGTGAAGGACTTTCTATCACTGTAACATATGCTGTATCATACAGTACTCAGTATTCTGCCAAAAGGAACTCATTGACTACTTATTGATGAGGAAGCAAATTCTTTAGGTGAATCTTCCCAAACAAGTTTGAAGGGTTTGCAAAATATCTAAAGGGTGTAGTCCATTAATAGAGATGGTACATTTCCAGTTCCAGTGGCCTTGACTAGGTTTGGTGATGGACCTTGGTGCTGAAGGACCAGAGAGGATGGAAACACTGAATTTTAAAATAATTACTTGTCCTTTTTGGGTCGGAAGATAGCCTTTGCTTGTGGCATTACAAGAGAACCCCTTCTTAATTCTATACAGGTTCATTCATTCATTCATTCATTCATTCATTCATTCATTCATTCATTCAACTCACATATGTTGTAACACTGACTTCAAGCCCCTGAAACACTAAACTCACATATGTTGTAACACTGACTTCAAGCCCCTGAAACACTACTTCTTTTGACTTGCCTAATGTAAAAGATTGCTGTGATGTGATGTTAGAATGTACTGGTAGAATGCAGTTTTAATTTAGGATTTCAGACAAACACATAATATAAGATTTGTACATTAAAATGCACCTTATTATATACTAATCTGGAGCTGTATATTAAAATGCAACTCTATTATTGTGCACTGATCTTGAGCTGTATATTTAAATGCATTGCTAATATTGCACACTGGTGTACAGCTGTATATTCAAATGTATCTCTACTATTATATACAGCTCTAGATGTGTATATTAAAATGTATCTCTAATATTACGTACTGATCTGGAGCTGTATATTCAAATCCAGCCCTATATTATGTACTGGTCTAGAGCTATATATTAAAATGCAGTAGTAATATTATGTGCTGGTTTGGTGCTATGTTTCTGAGTGTATATATGTGTGTGTGTGTGTGTGTGTGTGTGTGTGTGCGTGTTTATATGTGTGTGTGTGTGTGAGTGTGTGTGTGTATTTCTGTGTATACATATATATAAAATACATACCTTGTGAGTCAATATAATGAAAACTCAGTAAAGTAACAAATGTTGTTTTCTTTTTTCTTCTTTTCAGCAAAATGTTTAGCATATCATACAACATGCGTTTTCTTTTCCTTGTAATGCTCTGTTTCATTTGGTGACTACCTTTCTATGTGGACTCTGTCTGTGCATGAATGTATAAAAGTGCATGAAAAACCTGGACCAGCCAATGAAGTGTCTTCGGTTCCTTCCTTGCCAGTGCTACATTCTCAAGCTGATTCATCTCTGACCTGATTTCCCACCGTGGGTTGTTGCCACAATGGGGCATACTCAGATTTCCACATTCGCTGCCATTTACCTGAAAATGGTAATGGTTGGTAAAGTTTACTGCTTCACTTGTGATCTGCAGCTTTCTAGGCTGTTAACAGCTGTTTAATGAACAGTATATGTGATGGTTTAATATGGAGAGCCTAAGTACAGGGTAACATGCTCTTAGAGCTGTAATACTATTTCTTCATATTGTCATACTGTAAGCAATGGAATTATTAAATATATGAGGTGTTTTATTGATAATGTGTTTATGAATATGTTATTAGAACACTCTGGTTATGCCTTCTGGCTCAGGATTTGGCTGAAAAGGGCTCTTGGACGAGCCCACCTTCACAGTTTACAAATAAATACATAAATAAAATCACAGCGAATTTGTTGGGTTTTTTTTGTATTTTTGTACTATTGGAAGAACCATTCAGTGCAGTCTTACTCTGATTCATTTTGTACTTTCCTCTTTTCCTGTTTTGCTATTTTTTTACTTGTATCGTATTTTACCCCACCTTACCCTCTTCCCATCTGGCTCTGTATCTCTCTCTCTCTCTCTCTCTCTCTCTGTCTGATTGCTGTTTTTACTTGTCTCATACCAGTGAAGGACATATATTAGAAACAGAACTATAATTATCCAGTATGGTACATGCTATTTCTTACTCCAGAAAATCTATCTGCACTGATTTATGAATTGCACAGCCTTGCAACTACTCTCTTCTCTTGAAAAAATTGATTTACATCTAGGAGTTGCACCTTGCATATTTTCTTTTAAAACATTTCAGAAATAATGGATAAATATTTGACATATCTCTGTTTTTCACATTAGAATCCATAATACACATTGTCCTTTCTAGATTTGTTTATTAGGCATTAGATCTTGCCAAATTTTCTACAATACCACCCCGTGCCAGTCTTGAAATTGACAATTTGAATAAACTGACCACTTTGTCTGTCATCTGATATTTTCAGTAAATCATCAGAAAAGTTTTACATTTTCATAAAATGAAGGATAAAACTTCTATTCCTGTCTTCTACAGACTTAACTGTCTTGCAAGTGTCTATATTATTTCTGAGAAGGATATATCCATCGAACAGCTGTTCATCGATCACTACCCATTGAACAGCTGCTCAGCGAACGTTGCAAACATTGAACTTCTGTCCTAGGGAAAGAAACTACTTGGACACCAGAGCAACCATAATATGAACTACATCATTTTATACTCACAAAGGGGGGGGGGCTTTGCCCACCACCACCTCCACTAATATATATATATACCAACTCTGAGATCTCACTACAGTGGGGAAAAGGGCTAATTCATGATGCTGGCCAACTAGTTAATTTCCCAGGGAAAAACTTTGATGTAGTGATCGTTCACTGAATGCAGCATTCAATGTAGTGGTGTTGATGAATAGGGATTAGCTTGAGACGCCTTTTCATGGAAACAATATAGACCCATCTTTGAAATAAAGAGTCATAGTGAAAATGGGTCAGAATGTCAGAATGTGTTGTTTTTGCCATTCTTCACCACTTTTTTTTTAAATCTAGCAATATCATCTTATTTATTCAAAAGAAAATTACCTAGGCTATAGAAAGGTGTTGATACATAAAGGAGACCTATGTGTTTTGTTTGACGCATAACTTCTTCAGTGCTTATATGTATAACACTTTACTATCAATGCAATTTAATTGATTTTTTCTGCAACTGTTACTTAAACATGCAGATGTTTGCCCTCATTTTTTACTCTGGTTTTTACCCAGTGACCAGTTTGCTAACAGTAATATTATGGGTATTCTTTCTTTAATGTATCCATATTATGGACCATGTTCCAACTGAAGTGCCTGTGATATATTTATCCAAATAGTTTGACTGTATGAAGTGGCATTACCTCAGGGCTTATACTTTATGACATAGGTTTGCCTTTCCCTTAGTGGGTCCAGATTATTCATTCCAAACCAAGTGTACATATATTAAACAATGTCATCGTTTCCTGTTTACATTTTGGGTGTGGCAAGGCAGATCTCACATGCTCTTTTTCTAGCTGTGTACCCACTTTAAACAAGGTCTTAAACTAAATCCTGTGCTTTATTCTCAGATGATTCCACTTTTACTTATTCATCATGCCTGGTTATTATTATCTGCTAACTCTCGGGGATATTATTGTAGCTTGATGATGTCCTGAGCCTTTGCTTAAAAATCTCATCATATGGGGCAAATTTATTAGCAATCTCATAAAAAAGTTTGGTTAGTTTAAAAATCAATGACCTCTTCTTATTTACAAATTAAAATCCCTAATCCTTAATCATAATTGATAAATCAAAGTTGTGCCCCTGTTCAGCAACAATGCCTTCATTTTTTACCAAACTAAACTGTTAACCTTTGTAGGATGTTAGTCCCAAAGATAACAGATGAATAATAAACCTTGTAAAATACTGTAATCTCTGACATTACAAAGGTGCTGTGTAGGGATTAGGCATGCTAAATCAGTCTAATTTACTGAAGATATAGATGAAGATCTCCCACCCCTTTTCATGAACACCCGTTTGTTTTTCTCATAGACATGGAACAGAACTCATCACTACCAGTTGGAAGGGTGGATGTTTTAAGAATGAAGGCTGGATTATTAGTGATAAATAAATGCATTTTTAAAATATATAAGTCCCTTCGTAATATGTGAATGCTGAAAAGAGATTTATGGATTTATGTTCTCGTTTATTTGGGGGGGGGGTGCATATTGCAGTATAATGAAAATGCGCCTACCATTTAGGAGAGTAGGATTTGAATTTCTAAATATAGATCTATCAATACTTGTCTTGCTGTCTTGGCACTGCAACTAGCTGCAACCCTTTGCCTAGCTAAACATGAACTTCTATCAAACAACAGTTAACAACTTTAGTCCCTAATATCCCTCCCCTTTAGTTTTTTCATGTTTTCACAGGGCATTGAGATAAATGTTTTTTTTTTACCACTATGCCCTTGGAAGTCTGTTGACTAATAAACTGATCATAAAATCCTTTGCTCATCTTTGCTAGCTGGTCTCACCCTCTGCCCATACATTTCACTGTGCATGGTCACAGGGAATTTTTAATAAATACAGTTCAGTCTTCTAGTTAAGCTGACACTCTAGATGAAGTCAAAAGATTTACACCATTTTGGATAGTATTCTATGATTTTAACAGTTAAAGAACTGGCTGTCAGACTTTGTCTCAGTTTGTCTCACACCTGTCTCTATTTCTAAATCCATATTACTATATAGTTTTTTATTAAGTCAGTTCACTCCCCCTACCAAAAAAAAAAAAACATACATGATGCATGTGATACATGATACATTATACATAACGGAACTATCGCCCTATAAGCCTGACTAGCCTGGTCTGCAAGGCTATGGAGCACATCATCATGGAACTCATTAACAGAGACATTCCGAACCTCCAAACCTTGGACCCTACCCAGTTTGGCTTTGTTAAGGGCAGATCATGCCTCCTAAACCTGGTGGACTTCTTTGTGACAGTTACCAAGGCATTAGATGAGGGAAAGGGGTCCACACAGCCTACCTAGACCTCGCAAAGGCTTTCAATACCATTCCCCATTCTAGTATTATAGACAAGCTCACCAGCTTGAATGTAAACCCCTACGTCATGAGATGGGTTGCCAACTGGCTCATGGATAGAACCCACATAGTGAGAGTTGCAGGTTCTATGTCCGACTCTAAACCGGTTACAAGTGGCGTCCCCCAGGACTCAGTCCTAGGACCCCTCCTGTTCATTATATACTTCACAGAGGTACTGGCAAGCATAGGAGGACTATGGCTGACCAAGTTTGCAGATGACTGCAAACTAGGGGCCATAATTGATTCCCCGGCTGATACAAACACCCTCCAGAAGAGTCTCACTGAGACGGATACCTGGTGTCAAAATCATGGCCTCAAACTAAATGCCAAAAAGTGCATAGTCATCCCCTTTGGAAAAAACAAAGTACCCACAAACTACCACATAGTTGGTAGTCCCCTAAATACAGAAAATGTTATAAGGGATCTGGGGACCCAAGTAGATAGTAATCTCTCCTTTGATAATCATATTGCCAAGGTGGTTAGAAAATCCTTCTATGTGGCCCACCTAATCACAAAAGAGGTTATTGTGCCTCTCTACTCATCACTCATTAGACCCATCGTAGAATACAATGCCCCATTTGGGATGTTCCTTACAAGACACCTGCAACAGCTGGAAAGACCACAAAAGTACCTCACCAAGAGGATTACTGGCCTCAAACAGATGCCCTATGCAGCCCGACTCAAGAAACTCCAGCTGTACTCAGTTGCATGCCACTTACTCAGAGGTGATCTCTTCCTGACATACAAGGCCATGTCCAACCCAGAATTGATGGACATGCTCTACCTAAAAAAAATACAAATCCCGGAGAGCCACATGCTCTAGAGATATAAACCTCACCACAACGATAAATAGGACATGCTAGAGGGATAGATTCCTGTCCCAGAGAGTCCCCATGCTTTGGAACAGGATTCCAATATATATCAGGCAGAGCCCGTCACTAACACTCTTCAAAAGAAACCTTGATGGGTGGATGGGAAACAGAAAATTTATTCTCGTTATCACTGCAGTGGCTCTGCTGGACAGTGGCACAGGGAACTAATCTAAGGGGGTGGCGAAAGCCAACACATTCTGGCTAGGCTTTTAAATGCCCTTGGACAGATAGCCTAGTACTTAACTATGAACCTACGAACCTATGATACAAGCACATGCATAAGTGTGCTGGGTTTAATAAATTAAAAAGTGAACTAGACATCCTTATTTATAAACAACCTCCCATGAAATATCCAAGTCTGTTTTGAAAACACAAAGACATTGGAAACAGAGACGTAATGTAATACATTTTATTGGACCAACATAGGTTTGCAGTTACTCGAGACGAAGAGCTCATGCCAGCTTTTGAACTCTTGACGAAGGACTCATGCCAGCTCAAATGTCTGAGTAATTGCAAAGCCTAAGTTGGTCCAAAAAAAGGTATTACATCATGCCTGTGCTCCATTGTCTTTGTATTTTCTGTTAGTGGACCAAGACAGTATTTCTTTGATTTTTTTTTCTTACAAGTTTGTTTAGGAAATGCAAGAAAAAAAGAAAAAAATGAGCAAAAAAAAAAAAAAAAGAGAGAACAATGATGATGATTTATGACCACATTTATGGATCTTTTAATTTTTTCTTTCTTTTTTTTACAAATTATTTATTCTTCTGTAAATGATAGTGCAGGTGTGCAGTGACATGGAAAACTAACCTAACCCAAATATTGGTGTTTTCCTTGTTTTCCTTTTACTGGCATATTTTATACAACTGGTACTTAGAAAATGAAACTTGTTCATAAGGATGTTTACGACCAGCTTATGTCTCTCTGTTGCAGCTGTTCACCTGCCTGTACTGCAATGTACCAACAAGAACAGTGGCACAGGGACATAATGAAAGCCTGGTACTGTGTCTTATGAGCTTAAAACTCAGTTCTCTCTCCCGATCCCCAGGCATTTAAAAATATCAAAGACTGGTTTTAATCTTTCCAGAATGTTCAATAGTACTTGACAGCAATTATTTAAGAAGAAAATTTATTTATTTTTGACAGATGTACTGAGGCGGAAGAAACTATCTGTGTTACAATTTCTGGTGTGTATGATCCTGTCTGAACATGCAGAATATAAATGGATTCATGCTATGCTGAAACTTGATAAAGTAGTATTACTTTTAGTTTTGCTCGGTTTATTATTCTGGTGTCAATAATATAAACAAGCGAAGGAATACAGGAAATCATTCCAAGTGTTAATGTGGTACGTTATAGAATTTCTTTGACCTCCACAGATAACTAATTATTTATACACATTTGCAAGTAAGCAAATTATGTTTCTGTTATCTTCTCTTTCAGCAATTTCTTGTGTTGTAATGTTTTCTTTATAATGGGATGACTTTCCCAATTAATTTTTTTTAATTGTAACCAGCTCATACCATGTGACTAGGAAACATTCACACACATTATCTTTTATTCATCATGTTATGATGTTTGCTATGACCAAATTATATCATTCATTTATGTTATCTTAATTTTTTTGAGTATGATGCATGATAGAGCCAATAAAATTAGAGTGACAAAGAAAACTCTGTACTGCTTGCAATGACTTTTTGAGTGATGACTTTCGCTGGTTCTTATCTTAGGGACAGTTAGGATACATGGAGTTCAATCATTTTTTTTTTTAAACAGGAGTGCCTTCCTTGAACCTGTTAAAAAAGACTGTGATGTTTGTGTTAATAAGCTTCAATGGCTACAACTACTTCAAACAAAAAAGCTATGCTGCTATTTCTTATAGTTGCACTGATGATTGATTCTTGTTTCTAGGCAGCAAAGTTTGGCATTCGGCATAACAGTTCTCACTTTTTTCTGGGAAGACTGAATGCACACCGCTGAAAGCGATATTGTTATTTACATGAACATTCAAACATTTTTAATGAAATGTTTAAACATGGTAGATGGATTTGTTTGACAAAAGCCAAGTTATTTGTATGAAATAATGTAGGACAATTCAAAAAACAAATATGAACTAAATATGACGTCATGTCTGTGTTTCAGGCTCATTGATTTACAACTAACAGAAGACGTGAAGAGGGTGAACTTCAGGTCAAGAGACAAAACAAGTAAGTTTATTCTATAAAAGCTAGCCTAGTAATGGTGAAAGTCAATATGATCTCATTCAGAACTTGATGCATGCTTTTATATCTGTGCTAAGGGATAAATGCAGGGCTTTGTACACAGACAGAAATCAGATGGCAAAAAACGTCTGATGGATAGCTCTTTCCTGGTACAGAAAGAAGACAACCTTGCTAGTGGGTTGAAGTGGGTTCTTCAGAACTTTTCTTGATTACAGCCTTTTACTTTATCCTCGCACCTCCAACTACTTCATCATTTTCATGTATAATTTTGGCAGATGCGATGTTGTAATAATGGAATGTGAAACGAATGGAATTTGGCAATACAGCAGGCCTTCAGAGATATTTTGCCACTGTTATTTCAATTTTCATATAAGAATGTACTAAACAAAAATTAGATGTCTGTGTGAATTGTAAAATTATCAGACTTTCTTTCTGTAACATCATTATTATGAGTCAGAAACGCTGACATTCTCACTACCTTAGTAACATATTCAGAGGTGACATAGTGCACACCGATAGGGCAAGGATAGCAGAAGAATAAGAAAATATTGATTACTGACAAGGGAAAATATTTAAAAGAACATGAAACTGAGTAACAATTTTGATAATAACAAGAAGACATAAATTGTAAAAAATGGAAATTTGTTAGGAGCAAAAAAGCTCAAAGGGTTGGAAACATATCAGAAGTATTCACACTGATCACCAAAAATATGAAAAGAGATGTTAGTTGATGATATAAGAAGAAATAAAATAATATTTAAAATTATATAAGACAATTATAAAAATAAGCTATCCATGAAGATTATCAACTCTGAAGGTAGAAAAAATAAACAGTAGATCTGTTTACAAAATATTTTAGTTGAGTTTTTAAGACATTAAGTAAATTTGCCAAATTCAGACAGAGGTCTTAACAATCGGTTAGATTATAAAAAAGCATTAAGAAGTAGAGGTGCGACCTGTAAAGACCTACAGATGTTGAAAGAACATCTAGTAATTCAAAAGAGTGTTTAAAAGTAATTACTAGAAACTCAAAATTCTGAATGACAGTAAGTCAGCCATAGAGAAACAGAGCTCTTAGACCAAAGGGAACTCTTAAGCAAACAGAATGCAGTAGACCCATGTATCTGTTTATTGTATTTTGAATTTTTTAAACATGGATAGAGCACTGATCCTATTGGACCCATTTCAGTCTCAGCCTGGGGAAAACACAATAGGTGCATGACATATACAGAGACAGTGACAAAATGCAAGATATACATATATTACATACAAAGTGAATATCATAGTTGGCTTGAGGGTATAACGGCAACAGATAAATGACATTATATATACAGATTGACTTAAAAACACAGTATATACATGTATTAAATATATAGTGGCATCAGAGTTGGTATGCTGAAAAAATCCAAATCAAAAATAGAGTCAAAGCAAAGTATGTAGACAGAAGAAAGGAATGAAGAGGCTAAGTTAGAACCAGAGATATATGATCCCAGAGATATATGATCCCAGAGATATATGATCTCTCTCTCTCTCTCTCTCTATATATATATATATATATATATATATATATATATATATATATATTCACTTTATAATCTCGAAATACTGAAATATCGAATTTCAGTATCTCGAGACTATAAAGCTGAAAACTCACCAACCCGAAAACCAAAACCGAGAAATTCAAAACCGCAAACGTCAACAAAACACTACACCACACATACAAACACAAATACACCTATCTCCCAACACTACAACAAAACAAAACAAAACAACACACAGGAACACAACAAAACAAACACACACACTTACCCTTCGTATAAGCAGGGGGGCATGCCCCACTGTACCCCCCATGTGGGGTCTGTGTTCCCCACACCTCCACTACTTATATATACTAACTCCAGGGCTGCACTAAACACCAAAAACCAGAAAACCCACCCCACACATTCTACACCCCCCTTGCACAAACACACATCACATACATACAAACACCACCACTCTCAACACTGACACACTCACACTCTTAACTACCTACCCTAACCCACACCTAACACTCCCCACCACACTCACATATACACAAACCCTCCCCAAAATCCTTAAAAAACATAACACTTGCATTACGCGCCATCAGTACCGCAGGTTCGACATTTCCGGGTTCGATATTCTGCATTCGACAATTTGGTCTCGAAATGCTGAAATTAGACATTTCAGTATTTCAAGATTCCAAAGGGAACCTATATATATATATATATATATATATATATATATATATATATATATATATATATGTGTGTGTGTGTGTGTGTGTGTGTGTGTGTGTGTGTGTGTGTGTGTGTATGTGTGTGTTGTATGATAAGTCATATAAGTTTTATTTATTTATTCTGATTGTGTAATATGCTTATCAAATAATGATAAAAATATGGAAACTTTAATATTGCAGAAATTACTGGACATGTTAAAAATAGTTGAATTGCACAACATGTACTGTCATGTATAATATGAAGATATGTGAATGACAACATGCAGTTAGTACCTTTCTAATAATGTTATCAGGTCTGTAGATAAAAAGTCTTGTATGTAGACTTTGTCAGCACTTTTGTTCTAAGTGTTCCTCAACTTTTAACAAATAAATTGATTACATTAGATATATCACTAGGCAGTTAGGTAGAAGTTCAAATACAACAAAAGCCCAACAAGAGCTACACTAGTAAATGACAAGAAATCCGACCAGCCAGGAGAAAATCCGCTTATTAAATAAGTGCTTTCACCATTAAACCAATGGCTTCATCAGAGTTTGATGAAGCCATTGGTTTAATGGTGAAAGCCCTTAGTTGTGGAAGTTAATAAATGGACTTTCTCCTTGCTGATCTGATTTCTTGTCGTTTATTAGTTGGGTAGAAGTTGATTGGGATAAATAAATAGTATTGGAACAGTCTAGTGGGATAAGGTCAACAGGTTCCAAAAGGATCAATTATGAGTCTGTGGGACAGATTCCAAGAGTTGTTCTCAGTATAGGAGACTTACTTCAGTGTAAGGCGTCTATACAAACAGGTTTACACCAGGGGCCAGTTTCTAAAAGACTTGCTCTCAGTATAAGTGATGACTTACACTGAGAGCAAGTCTTTTGGAATCAGGTCACGTGTCTTTTACACGCTATGTATAACAAGTTTTGCTGCTACTTTTATGCTCTTACTTTCAAGATAGGAATGATCATTACTGGGGAAGATGATGCATAAAAACTGATACATAAAATTCATAGCCACATATAGGTAATCTAAATGAGTGTCCATGTCTATTAATGTTATTATTAATAAAGATAAAACCAACTAGACCTCCGCTGGATGGTTTAAAGTTCAAAAGCACTATAGTTCAGAAAGGGTGTCGCCCTTAGTATTGGCATAACGAAAATTATTAACACTGCGTTGTGTGATCACTAGTGGATTTCTACTGAGTTTTGTCTCTGAGGATCAAGGTTGCCAGGTCCCTGGGATTTCTCTTCACCACATGATGTGGTGATACGGAGTTGGTATACATAAGAAGCAGTGGTATGAGTTGTGTAATCCTCTTCATTGGGTGGTACAGAACAAGTTGCTCCCTGCAAAAATATATATTTTAGTACTGCTTTCACTTGGGATGTTGTCCACATTGAAGTGATGTCACTTCTTAGATTTTTTTCTGTTGAGCAGAAAATTGTCAGGGTTTCATTAGGAAGCTGGTCAGAAACCGGGTCTGTAGATAACTATAAGGATTTGTGTATTTTCTTGAATAAGAATCTATATTTTAAGATATACATAAAAAATGATAAAATATGGTTATAAATTGATTGGATGCATCAAGAAATACATCAACTGAAGTAAGCTGATGATTAAGGTAATTTTTGTGGACTGAGTAAACCTAAATTTGAATACGGTAGCATTCTATGGGCAACTTATTTGAAAGTGTTTCAGAAGACACTTGAAGCAATCTGAAGGAAATTTACAAAACTAAACAGGGGTAGAACTTATCACCCTCCCATGGTGCAGAGGGATAACTGTGAGCCAGATGACCCATGTTTGATTAGTGGACAGTGAAATGGGAGGAAGTAGAGCAGGAGGATGGGAGTGAGCAGCATACAGCTTGTCCATCCTGGGGAGCTTGAGAGCTCTGGGGAGTGCAATCTGTAGAGTCTATGGCTGGAGGATGTGCTGCTACAATGTAGGTCAAGGAGCAGGGACACAAGGAAGCTCACATGCTCCTCCTCATAGACTGGAAGTGCTAGAGCCTCTCAGAAGTTGCTGAGGGATGTTAACAGCACCTGGGACCAGAGGAGAAGACCCTGATGTCTGCCTGGATGATGGTCAAAGGATCAGCTGTGAGGAGCAAATAGCCTTCATAGGTCATGGAAGGCTGATGGTAGGCTGGCAAATGGACTGAAAAATATTTAAAAAAACAAGGGAATAACCTGGAATATGGGAAATGCTTGAGTGATCAGGAGTTATTAACAGACAATTGAGAGGAAATTTTATTCAACTATGTAAATCCACTAAGAATGATTAGACTGTGTAAAATCTCAGTTATATCAGATATAATGTTATTAAGGACTATGGATGGAACAAAGTGGACAGTTAACTGCTTCACTGAAAATTCTGCAGGCCATTGAAATACAGTGTACCACATGAAGTGATAATATTCAAATTTTAGAAAGCTTCAGATGTGCATTATCTATCTAAAATGGCTTTTGCAAGAATGTGCAATACGATATAAGAATGTCTAAATTATCCATTTAATAAGTATAGTTAGCAAAATTTTTGATACCTTTATGCTGCCATGTATGACTGAGCTGGCTTGTTAAAGTTTTCAGAGGTTAGCGCTTTCAAGTAGCTTCCGGACCTTCTATGAACCCATAACGCCGCCAGAGCAAGCATCATTATCAAATAATAATACAATCTATGAATGACTTGACTTACTAGTAGTGCGGAGATTAAATCATAAAAACGCCATTTGGATACACACACGTTACCACTACAAGGGATTAGGTGAACATATGATACGGGGCATGGGGACTGTAAAAATCTAAAGATGTATACATGGCATAAAGTTTTAATGATGCCCAAAACATCTTTGCAATTTTGACTTGTCTAAGGTTAGGTAAGCAGTTAGCTTTTACTTTTAATTATAACACTAATAGTAGACCTTAGTACATGACATCTTTGCTGTTATTGATAATATGGTGAGATAGTAATGCTATAAATTATAAATAATATGTCATTTTAGAGGCTAACTTTTTAGCACATTTCTTTCATCTTATGCCTGCATGCTAAACATATCTCTCAACCTCTTAATGCAAAAAATCTGGACAAAGTCTGACAGAATGGGGGGCAATGGCCAAAAATAGGGACAGATTTTAAATGTTGCTGTTATAAACCTAGGAAGCTGCTAGAATAACAGGATTTCTCTTAGCATGCATTTTCTGTAGGATATGAAGTCTGAATCACAGATGTATATCATTTAGTGACTTCAGTCTTCTGATCATCCTAGTGAGTTGCCAGAAAATCACAAATTTTATAAGGAACAGATCAAAAATATGACACAAAAATCTGGATATTTTGTGAAAATCTGTACAGTTGACTGGTATGATTATTGCTAAAATCTATGAAATGAATTGCTTTATCATTTGATAATTAAGCATTAGCAAATTATATGAGATATATTAACTCATTCAGACCAACAGATCTGAAAATGTACATCACTAGCAGTTTACCTATATGCTTAGAATCATATTTTTTTTCTAAGACACTATCATCTACACATATTTTGTAAAAGGGCACTAGGCGCTAGGTGATTGTCATACAAGTGTTTAATACTGTAATGTATGATCACTATTGTACACTTCTGGCTCCTTTCCATTTAAGATTGAGATTGTAATAACCTAAGGATTTCTCTTTTCATTGCAATATTGTAATATCAGAGTTTGGATACATATAATTAGAAAGGGGTATAATGCTACTTTTGGTGATTTTGTGAATTTGACCAAGGTATGCAGCCATGTTATTCTCACCTCTTGTGAGCAATTGAATGTACATCAATTGCAAAAGAGCTGAACTTTCATTAGACAGATGCTATTTAAAAAGTACCATCAGCAGTGTTATTTAACAACAACTCTTGTTTGTAATTTGGCCAAAGCAGGCAAAATCTTTTTTTTATTAATATACTGCAGGGCATTCCAAACTTAGATGTTTCACAGATTTCCATAGTTTTGAAAACCTATAGACTGGACAGACATGGCCCATAGTATTGGCAATACTTTTCATCAATCAAACATTAGCATTCTTGTGACTAAATGTGATTCCTTTCTGGGTGCTTTTTTAAAAATACTTATAGAAGTTTGAAAATTATGCTTTTTTTCATAGTTGACAATATAAAAAACATGTAGTATCTTCAAACTGTAAAGAGTACAGTGCAAGTGCAAGTGATAACTTTCTTTAGTATCATCTAAACTTTGAATTGTTGTCATGCAACAGTTTCTGTGCTACTTTGTTTAGGCACTATTAATGTGAATATGGAAAGAGCGAATATTTTTATAAATAGACATTTAACAAAATTTCTGGTGTAATATACTGTACATGGCCACATGCACTGTCTGTAACACATCAGGCCATTTTACGTGATGCCAGTCAGCAGTACTTAACGCACACAGTTATGAAAATGTAAACATATGTATAACAAATGAACAATATTGGTTAATAATCACCACTGCAGTGCATCCTATACAGTCTTGGCATTGGTTTATTTCTTACAGGCATCCTTTCACTTACTGCCCAGCATTAATTATTAAAATACTTGTGACATCAGGTTAAAACAATATTGTCACTCCATAAAGAGTTGTGCGTGCCAAATGGAAGTTCACAAGAATGATGTATGTGTTGGTGACTTAAGCACTGAGGAAATTATGCTCTTTGCTTTACTTTATAAAATATATTATAAAATATATGCAATCATTCATTCCTTCATTCTCTGACTGTAAAAATTAATCAAAAGCTGGGTCGCAGGGGAGCTGGAGCCAATCCTTGCTGCAGGGCGAGGATTTAATTGTGAAGGGTGAACAAGTCCAGTGAAGGGTGTACACTCTAACTCATTCACACACATCACATATAGCTATGAGCAATTTAGAGGAATAACAAAACACCTATGGCATGCCTTTGTAATATGAGAGAAAAATGATGCACCTGTTGAAAATCTATGTAGGGACACAGAGGTTGTGCAGACACCATATAGACAACATCACAGCTGAGAACCAAGCTGGGGAGCAACACTAACCTCTGTGCCAATGTACCTCTCATATTGAAGAGTTTGTCTATACAGGCAGTACACTGGGCAAAGCAGTTAGCATGGGTGCCTGTTGTCCATAGTTCTCGAGTTCAGTTCTCAGCTTTGATGCCTTTTGTTTACAGTCTGCATGTCTAATGGCCTGTATGGGGTTTTGCCAAATACTCTGGTTTCCTCCCACATC